>NW_025999926.1:4797869-4819747 GCF_001458135.2 Marmota marmota marmota
ATATATATATTTACACACACACACACACACACACACACACACACAATGTAGTATTATTCATCTACAATGAAGAAGAAATTATGGCATTTGCTAGTAAATGGATGAAACTGGAGATCATTATGCCAAGTGAAATAAACCGGTCCATAAAACCAAAGGCCAAATGTTCTCTCTGCTATGTGGATACTGACAAACAATAATGGGGCGGGGTGGGGGTGCAGGATAGGAGTTTATTGGATTAGACAAAGGGGAATAAGGGAAGGTGGGGGATGGGAATAGGAAAGACAGTAGAATGAATCAGAGAGAACTTTCCTATGTTCATATATGAATACACAACCAGTGAAAATCCACATCACGTACAACCGTAAGAACTGGATCATAATTAGAATTAGTTATATTTTATATATATATATCAAAATATACTCTACTGTCATGTATATCTTAAAAAAACAAATTGAAAAACAAGAGAAATGTGATGGAGATTTCCATGCAGGTAACTGCTTTATTGAACTACTTCCCCTTTTAGTGTACTTTGGAGAGACCTGGGATCACTTCAGGCTTGGCTCTACTTCATGATCTGGCTCATTCTAGGAACCTTTCTACAATCAGATCCTCTGCTTATTTATGAGATTATTCTTTCAGAAATAATGAAGGAGGACTTGCTATAGACAACCCTTCTGTAAATATGAAAGGACAATTTGTTTCAGATTCAGCATATTCATTAGTTAACTCCCCAGAAGGACAGACTGTGGTCTACTCCCACATCCTCCAGGTACCGATCCCAGCTTGAGACTTCAAGGTCTTTCCTGCAGACTCTGGACTGGTTTTTCTCTCTTCATTATTTTTGGGGGGCAGTGTGTGTGGTGGGGGCATGTACCTAGGATTAAACTCAGGGGCACTCAACCACTGAGCTGCATCCCTAGCCCTATTTTGTATTTTATTTAGAGACAGGGTCTCACTGAGTTGCTTAGTGCCTCACTAAGTTGCTGAGGCTGGCTTTGAACTCGGGATCCTCCTGCCTCAGTCTCCTGAGCCACTGGGATTACAGGCATGCAACACCACACCTGGCTTCTCTTTATTTCTTGATTACGCAGATTCTATTTGCTTTCTATCTTCCAGGAGTTTCTCAAAATTTCTGATCTACAAGTAGTGAAATGTCTTATTTTCCTTTAGTTTAACAGGTTTATTCTTTCTTCTTAAGTCATTTCTGTCATATTAGTAGGATTTTGTGATGGATGGCAAATAAATGGCAATTTATTTGAAATTATTTCAATTAAATAATTCAGGGTTACTTTAAACAGAAGTTCTTACAAAATTCCCTCTCTCTTCTAATCAGTCCTTTCATAAGAAACCTTAAAAGTTTAGGAGTATTTTTAAATTAAAGGAATCTGCAAGTCATTTCAATTTTGCCATTATTATACCTGTCAATAGCTTGAAGATCATTGGCTGGATTCCAAGTTGGATCAAATAATATAACAACATTGGCACCAACAAAATTGAGGCCGAGTCCACCAGCCCTGGAAGAAACAGAGTAGAAAGCATTAAAACAACACAAACTAATTGTTGTGCTGTAACTCAATTTTGTCAAGTCTCTACAGCCAAAACATTACAAGATTACATTAACATCATAAAAGGAGAGTGATTAAAACACAAATATCCTACAAAGAAAATATCTCTGGCAAATTCTTTTTCTGCCACTTCAAAAAATCTCTGTAAGAATTTATAATTCAAGCCATTTAAATACATTGTGCTAGTTATTACAATTTTTGGATACTTGAATATTATTTCTGTAAGATTTTCCTAGCATAATTTTTTTTAAAAAAATGGTTAGCATATTTTAACTAAATAAAATAATATATATATTTTAAAATTTAATCCAGGAATAGATGTAAATCTTTTTATTCCTTCCACTAAGCTCAGTTTAAGACTCTGGATATTATATGTTAAAAAAACAAACAAACAAACAAAAAACATACACTGAAAGATGGAGAGAAGACAAACAGGCTAGCATCTACAAGATCAAAGAAATGACATAACAGTGAGTTCCTTGGCTTTCTTTTTGCTTAAGATAACCAAAGACAGATTCTGGAGAAGCTAGTAAACTAGAAATGACAACAGTTATAGAAAGAATGCTAGACAATAACCACCCAGCTCTGGCTAAACACAAAGGAACCATCTGTGGTTCATCCCCCTTTAGTGAGCAAAGGCTATGTGAAGGTGCTATAATCTACCCTTGCCTGGCTATGATGGGGTGAGGTGGTAGGGTGGTGTCAGAGAAGAAAGAGTGATGCTGTGATTTTTCCATTTTCTACCCAGTGTTAACAGGTTTGCCCTCCAAGGTGTAAGGGAAGGCCATGTGGGAACAGTAATGAACTGTGGGAACAGTTTCTTCAGTAATGAAGAAACCACCTTCGGGTGTCAGCAGAGGCCACATGGAAACCTGAATTTCCAGCCCTACTTGGCTGGCACAATGTCAGAGGAGGTGTATTAATATAGGAAATTTAAATATGATATGAAGTCTCATAATATTCAAAGTGTCCAGCCTATAATAAAAAATTCAGTCACTATACCAACAACCAGGAAAACCTCAGCTTGAATGAAAAAAAGAAATCAACACATGAATCGGATGTTGGAATTATCTGACAAGAGTTTTAATGTAGTCATCATAAGAATGTTTCAATAAGCAATTACAAATATGCTTGAAAAATTTTTTAAAAATAAAGTCCCAGCAACAAGAAAGAGGACATAAAGAAGAACCAAATAGAAATTTTAGAACTGAAATATAAAACTTGCAGGATGGGCTCAATAGTACAATGGAGATGACAAAGAATAGAATCAGTAAAGGTAAAGACAATGCCATTTCCCAATAACGGAGAGAAAACAGATGGAAAAGGTAACAAAGCCTTAGAGACCTGAAGGAAAAAGAGCTAACACTCATGTCATGGGAGTACCAGGAAGGGAAGAGAATGAGAATGAAAATACTCAAAGAAATATGGCTGAAAACTTCCTACGTCTGGCAAAAGATACAAACCCATAGATTCGAAAAGCTGAGTGAATCCAAACAGAATAGGCAAAACAATGACCAGAGAAGAAGAACGCATTGCTTTCAGGGGATACCAATGCAATTTACTGGGCATTTCATCAGCAAGGAAGGAGCCAGAGGAAGTGGCAACATTTTGAAACAGCTGAAAGAGAAGAACTTCAACAGCAAATTCTATATCCAGTGAAAATACCCCCAGAAAGGAAAGAGGAATCATGACATTCTCAGATTAAGGAAACCTACAAAAATTTGCCACCAGACTTAACCTAAAGGAATGGCTAAAGGAAATTCTTTAAAAAGAAAGAAAAGAAAACGGAAGGCAGCTTGGAACTTTAGAAAATGGAATATCAAAATTGGTAAAAAATGGGTGGATATCAAAAACACTCTATTTCTCATGAGTTTCATAAATCACATTTCATGGTTAAATCGAAATCACAATGCCACCCGATATGCTACTATATGTGATAGAAATAACTATGACAACTATATTTTAAAAGGAGAGTAGCAAAGGTACTTAAATATAAGTAAGGTTTCTACTCTTCAAACTAGTAAACCTTTATACCAGTAGACTATGAGAAGTTATTATGTGCATTGTAAAAGCTATAGCAACTACTAGGAAAAATGTAGAAAGAAATATACTAAGAAGTCTAAATAAATAATCATTTTAAAAGGTTCAAACAAGAGAAACAATAGAACCAGAAATGGGAAATAAATAGTAAAATTAAAAATACAATATATTAATAATTACCTAAACTACCATGGCCTAAATGTACCATTTCAAAATCCGAGATTAGCCGGGCATAGTGGTGCATGCCTATAATCCCAGCAGCTCAGTAGGCTGAGGCAAGAGGATCACAAGTTCAAAGCCAGCCTCAGCAACTTAGCAAGGTCCTAAGCAACTGAGACCCTATCTCAAAATAAAAAGTAAAAAGAAATGTGGTTCAGTGGTTAAGCACCCTTGAGCTCAATCTCTGGTACCAACAAATTAAAATAAAAAAAAAAAATAAAAATCAGAGGTTAGCATAGTAGGAGGAAAAAAAACCAAAACAAAAAATCCACCCATTATCCAACAATATGCTGTCTACAATAAATAAATTAAATAAAATTTAAAAATACTAAATGCTTTAAATGCACTGATACAGATTGGCTGAAAGTAAAAACAGGACAAAAGATATACCATGTAAACATTAAGGAACAAAGCAGAAGTCTCAACAAGTTTAAAAGAAAATTTAAAACACAATGAATCATAAATAATAAAGATGGTTCAATAAAAATGAAAATATGGGCCGGGGTTGTGGCTCAGAGGTAGAGCACTTGCCTAGCATGCGTGAGGCACATGGTTTGATACTCAGCACCACATAAAGTAAAATAAAGATATTGTGTCCACCTATAACTAAAACATTTAATTTAAAAAAATGAAAATACAATATATCTGGAATACAGCTAAAGTAGTTTTTATACCACTACTAGTGAATACCACTAAATAATTACATTAGAAAAGAAATAAAGTCATCAAGTCAATAATCTGAAGGAGCAAAAACACAAAGCTGAAGGAAATAATAACATAAGAGCAGAAATGAATATATCTGAATGTAGGAAAACATTAGAGAAAAAAAATCAATGAAACAAAAAGCTGATTCTTTGTTACACTTCTAGCATGCATGACAAAAGAATACACAAATTACCAATATTAAGCATAAAACAAGAGATACCACTATAGATCCTAAAAGTATAAGTGAGTGCTATGAATAATTTCATGATTATAAACTCTACAACTTAAATGTGGACAGTTTTCTCAAAACCCACAAACTATTAAACACAACTAAATGAAACAAACAACTTGAATGTTGCTATAACAATTTTAAATAGTAAATAAGTATTTATTTATTTTTTTTTAAGTTTTTAAATATCTCTTTATTCAACTTTTTATTCTAATTTGTTATGTATGATAGCAGAATGCATTACAATTCATATTACACATATAGAGCACAATTTTTCATATCTCTGTACACAAAGTAGAGTCACACTATTTGTGTGTATGTAGGGTAATGACATTTATCTCATTCCACAGTCTTTCCTACCCCCTTGCCACCTCTCTTCCCCTCCCTCCTTTTTGCTCTATCTAGAGTTCATCTAATCCACCCATGTTCCCCCAGCCCCCGCCAACCCCATTATGAATCAGCATCCTTATAGCAGAGAAAACATTCTGCATTTCGTATTTTGGGATTGGCTCTCTTCACTTAGCATTTCATTCTCCAACTCCATCCGTTTACCTGCAAATTCCATGATTTCATTCTCTGATTGCTGAGTAATATTCCATTGTGTATACATACCACATTTTGTAATCCATTCACCAACTGAAGGACATCTAGGTTGATTCCACAGTTTAGCTAAGTAAATAAGTATTTAAAAAGCTCTTACAAAATAAAACTCCAGGCTCAGATGATTCTGCTGGATAAGTGTACCATTTATAGAAGAATTAATACCTGTTTTATACAATATACTCTATAAAATAGAAGAGGAAAGAGCACCTCTCAACTCAATGAATAAGGCCAGTATTATCTAACACCAAAACCATACAAAGTCAGTGCAAGGAAAATAAAAAACACAAATGAACAAAAAAAATGGTATACCAATCTCTCTCCTGAACTTAGATGCAAAAATCCTCAACAAAATATTTATAAATAAAATCCAGCAAAATACTAAAATAATTATAACATTGCCTATTGGGATCTATTGTAAGGATGCAAAGCAGACTCAACATTTGAAATCAGTCAATGTAATCTAATACATTAACAGGCTAAAGAAGAAAAATTGTATGATAATATCAATGGATATAGAAAAATTATTTGGTAAAATCCAACAACCATTCTTAATAAAAATTCTCAGAAAATTAAAAATCAAGGAAAAATTCCTCGACAAGGGAAAATAAGATACACAGATTGGGAAAAAATAAAACTGACAGAATTTGCAGATGACATAATTGTCTATGCAGAAAATCTCAAGGAATCTAGGAAAAAAATCTGCTAGAACTAATAAATAACTTCAATGTTTCAGGGTATAAGATTAATATTTTAAAGATATATTTCTATATATAGGCTAAAGGTTACTCATCTGAAATGCCTGAGACCAGATGTATTTGAGATTTAGAATTTTTCCAGATTTTGGAATATTTGCATAGAAGTTATCTTGAGGATGAGACCCAACTCTAAAACAAATTCATTTATGTTCATATATACCTCATACAAATAGCCTGAAGGTAATTTTATATATTTTTAATAATTTCATGCATGAAAAAAGTTTGTGTATCATAGCCAAAGGGGCTAGGGAATCTTTTTTCCTATGAGGATGCTGAGTTAACTGTGTCTTACGCACTTGTGTTTTGACTGTGATAAAGTCAGGTGTAGAATTTTCCATTTGTGAGTTCATACTGGTTCCAAAAAAGTTTTTTGGAGCATTTTGGATTTCAGATTTTTGGTTTAGGGATGCTCAATCCATACAAACAATGAATGCGTGAAATCCAAAATTTAAAAACATAATACAGGGCTGGGGCCATAGTTCAGTTGGTAGAGCACTTGCCTTGCATGCACAAGGCCCTGGGTTCAATCCTCAGCATCAAAAAAAACAACATAATACAATTTATAATCATTACCAAAAAATAAAATAAAATGCTTAAATATTAAATATACAAAACATGTCTAGAATTTGTATGCTGAAAATTATAAATCTGATGAAAGACACTGATAAAGATCTGAATAGAGAGATCTACCATGTTCATGGATTGGAGAATTCAACATAAAGATGTCAATTATCCCCAAATTGAGCTATGGTGCAATTCCTATGAAAAGCACAGCAAGGTTTTTTCATAGACATATATAAGCTTATTTTTATATTGAAAAGTATAAGTCATGGAATAGTTAATACAATCTTGAGGGTATAAGACAATAACGTAGAGGAATCACTATAACTATTGAAAAAAAGATGTCACAAGTTCTCTGTCTATTAAGAAGAGAACAAGTCAGGTGCAGTGGCACATGCTTGTAATTCCAACGGCTTGGGAGGCTGAGGCAGGAGCATCTCAAGTTCAAAGCCAGCCTCAGTAACTTAGCAAGACCCCAATCAACTTAGCAAGACCCTATCTCAAAATTATATATACATATATGTATATACATACATACATATATATAAATATGGAGGGCTAAGGATGTGAACCCCTTGGTTCTATCCCTGCTACCAAGCAAAAAAAAAAAAAAAAAAAGAGAGAGAGAGAGAGAACGAGATGAATAATATAAATACTTATTTTATAATGAGCTGCATCTTAAACCATCCTGGACCCAGAGTTCTCTTCTCCATGTATTCCCTCTGTTGGCTGATGACGTCACTCATATGCCCATTCATCAAAGTCAAAAGCCATCCTACGCTTCTTCTCTATCACAGTTCCCCCTTCTCATTATAAGCCAATCAGTATACAGTCAGATTTACCTTGAAAATGTTTTTCTGTGAGTCCTTCTCCACTTCTGTTACCACTGCCTAAGCAGGGCATCGTATGTTGCACTGATGTGGATGACTTCATCAGCCTCCTCACTACTCCCTTACCTCAGACTGTAAGTTCACCCTCACATTACATAAAATTATTTAAATATGGAAAACTAAATATGCCACTTCTCTTTTTAAAAACGTTCAGTTCCTATCCATCAGAGGCCAATTCCTCAGGCCTAAATACAGGGCCTATCACCTCTGCAACTGTTATCACACCAGTCATTCCTGATTTTATCCAAGGAATCACCAAAATACTGTAAGTTGTCTTCATACACTGCTTTTACAGAATTTTCTTCTCTCTTACTTGCCTGGCTAACTTCTACTTGTCTTTCAAGTTTCACTAATAAAGCCTGAAGGAAATAGTCCTCTTCTGTGCCTCCTTCTACCCTGCATTTACCATACTTTCACACATCTCTAAACAACTCCTCCATACCCAAAGTTGTTGAATTATAACTTTTAAAAGCGCTGGAGTGTAATCTTGTACATTTTCCCTTCTCCAGGACCTGTCACAGTGGATATTCACTATCACCTTTGTTAAACTAACTAATGACTCTGTCTGTTAGTTGTATACCCAGCTCCTCCCTCAGGTGTCCTAAGCCCTAGCCCATACCCAGCTCCTCTAGTCATTTGCCTACCTATGTTCTTCTCACTGCCTGAAATGCCATTCATCAATTTTTTATTCTAATACTCAGCAAGAAGAATGAAGTTGTAAACAGTTTTTCCTCTTCATTCTAATGAAGCCTTCTCCAGAAAGGGCCAGTTTAAACACTGCCATCCTTTTGTGGACTTCTTTGATCTACCTAATCCTTATATACTCTTGGAACTTCACATATAATTCCTGTAAAGCATTTACTTGTATTATATTGCTTTTCAAAGGCAAAAAAAAAAAAAAAAAAACACCTCTTATTCTTCTTGGTCCAAATTAAGGGTCAATGAAGATAGCTGAACTGAACAAAGAGGTCTGAGACTGAGATAAAATCAAGCAGTAGAGGCAGATTTTAACCATATGATTCCAGTGATCTATTTGAAAAGAGTGGTTTAGAATCTCTTGGGATATCTAACAAAAGAAGCATCCTCATCTTTCTGTGGAATTTAAGATACAGATTTTTGAATAAAGCTAAAAGAAGTAGGAAACAACTTTTCTCCAGAGTCTCTCAAAATTATGATTCATGATGTTGTGTTATTGAGTTGCACCTATGACTTTTGGAGCACAGTACCCCTGATCCTTAACTTAATCCTCGTAAGTGAATAATTATGAAAGCATTATGGTTTCTAAGTTTGCTTAGAAAACTGTTTCTAGTCAACCAGTATATGATTCTAATACTCAGCATGAAGAATGAAGTTGAACACTGTATGTGCTACACATAGTCTTTTTGCCACTTATATAAAAGCTAAAAATTTCATTTTCATTTCACGTGACCCACAGTTAGAGTACATATTGAACAGAAGTCGCTAAAGATGCATTTACTAAAAATACCTATGGTTTTGTTAGATTCATTTTTCTGCCAACCAAATGTATTTGAATATTATTAGCATAATCATCTCTTTTGAAATGAAACTCTTTCTGAAGTAAAGGAATCTTATAGTGAAACTGAATGTACGTAATGTTTGCCTGAGTTTTAGATTCCAGCTTCCTGCACAGCTCATCAGATTTTATCTGATGCAACTATGATCTTTTCATGTTTTCAATTTTCCCTATATTTAATAGTATGCTAATAATAAAATTTAATATTTTTTAAGAAGAAAAGCAAAACTAAAATCCAAGAACTAAATGATTTCCTTTTTTTCCTCAGCTGTTTGTCTAGTCCTGCCTCTCAAGTCTTTCTCTGAAGATTTATACTAATAGCTTTCCTCTTCGGCTGCATTGCTGTATCACAAAATTAACTGTATCACTTAACTGATGCTAAGTTAACACTGAATGATAATCATCTAGAGGGATGGTAATAATTTTCTCTCCTACAATTGTTATCAAAATGGAAAGAAATTAAGATTTACTGAGTACCCACCAGAAACTGTGCAAGATATTTCCTTATTTACTAGATCATATTTACTGGTTACTAGCTAGCTCCATGAGCTAAATATTATCTTCATCCTACAGATAAGGAAACTGAAAATCAGAAAAAATAACTAATTGAAGGTTTCCTAAGTGCTAGATTTCTGCATTCAAATCTAAGCATCTTGACTTATAGTTCAGTGCTTGCAGAAATTGAATATTGTACTTTAGAAAATTACTTATTAAAGGTGATAGTATAAAGATGTCACAGAGACTTAAATTCAAAGGAGGAAGATGGGATAGGGAGAGTTTTGCAAAGCATTTTAAAAAATGGGTAAGTTGGGTAAGTGTGGGTGGGATTTATATACCAAACATGTAGAAGTTAAAGGTTTATCTGTCCAATAAATCTAATCATTTGCTCCAGTTAGCTTCTAGCTGGTAAAGTTGGATGGACATGAATTCTTCTCAGATGCCCTGTATGAGCCACAGAGAAGGTCTCCACTACTGGAGGTAATAATCTTCTAAGAGATTCTGAAATTACAACTGGGACCTGGCTGAATTAAAGTAGAGGAAAAGCTTTTTTTAAAGAAAGAAAAATGTCTCAACTCTAACTCTAGGAATGAGATGATTCTATGATGACAACACAACACAGACGCTTACTTTCAAATCCATCATTCTGTTGTTATATGGCTAACAGAAATGTGTTATTCTTTACACAGTAAAATAGAATACTGCCCTTTTTGAGCTGAAGACTAATATTTGAGACAGAAACCTAATGAGTAGGCAGGCTGTTCATTCAATGGGTCTTCCACATTCTATTCTTTTACTAAATATCAAAAAGCATACTTTCACCATATCTTACTGTTCCACAAAAACGTCTTTAAGCTTTATTGTTATATATTAAATATTAATAAAGAATCAAATGAAGTATCCATTTAACAATGCTTCCAAGAAAGCTGAAATAATTACAGAGAGACACCATATTAATGGGTAGGAAAGCTTAGTATCATAAGAATGTCAATTTTCCTGAAAGTTATTTGTAAACTCAATGATTACAATAAAAAATACAATCACACATACAAAAAAGTGCTAAATGGCTCTTCAAATAAACTTAATTTAACTATTATGGAAAGCTAAGATTTAAGGTACTGAAAGAATAAAGATAATTTAGAGAACAAGAGTGTAGAAAGCTAGAAATATTTTAGAATAAAAATGTGATTATTTTAAATAAAATAATCAATTATATTGAAAAATGATACTTCTCAGAACAGAAGAGCAAGATGACAACATGTGAAATATGAGAAAAAAGTTCAGAGATTTAAAGAATTAATACAGAAGTTCTAAACTGAAAATTTGGCATGCAAAAAAGAACAAAGAAAATGGAATAAAAAGATGCCATTGTTAAAGAAATAAGAAAACAGAATTTTCAAAACTAAAAAAGAATAAGTCTTCAGATTATGACTAGCACAATAAAGAATCAAAGATCCACAATAAGACTCAAATGTCACTGTGAAATTTCAGAATACCACAGATGAAGACAAACCCTTATGAATTCCCCAAGAGGAATGTGAATCGGATTGGCTTTGGGCATCTATTTAGCAACACTAAATACCAGCAGACTGTGCTGCAATGCCATATGTGTGAGATGACACATCTCCTACAGTCAGAGATGTAGAGAGTTTGCTTTCTATTCATCCTGACTAACAAAGTTACTTGAGGAAATATTTCCAACAAAACAACAGGGCAGACAAGAATGGAGACAGCATGAAACCCAGGAAAAAGGTCCGGTGCAATAAAGTAGTAAAGGAAAGCTTCCATACAGCAGTACTTCATCAGGCCTAGAAACAATTAGGATAAAAGGCTTCAGGATAAAGACCTTAAGAATACAAATAACTCAACAGAGGACAACATGCTAATAAGAATTAATAATAGAGTGAGATTTATTATAAAGTGCAAAAATCCAAAAGGGAAAAAAGCTAAGAAAGAAAGTCATGACTGAACTGTGAACTGAACTGAACCATGCAAATATGAACAATGGATGGAGTGTTAGAAAAGAGAACTTATTTGGTGATGCTGAGAACTCCCAGAACTGGCTGAAAACTCATGAACATTCAGAGAGGTTGTCCTAGCCATTCTTAGCCTAGGACTAAACAATGTATACAAAATCATAATAATCTAAGTGCTGGTTTTGGCCTTCAAACTTCAGAGCCAACCTATGGACAATAATCTGATCTTAAAACAGAAGAAAGAGTAGGTGCGCACTAATGTTAATACCACACATTACAAGGACTTAGAACATACGTAGACTACCAATGGACCAAACATTAACACTGAACACTTTCCAGTGAAACAAGGGAGCAAACCAAAAATGAAGATAGCATGGAATCCTGGGAGGTGGATCTAATAGAAGAATAATGATTTAAAATTACAAAAGTAGTTGATAGACAAAACATAATAATAAAATTAGCAAACACTGTAAGAAAAAGGGAAGGAGTAATGAAAGGAAACTAAATCCTTCTCTTTCATAATAGATTTCAAGTTGTGTATAGTTGATAGAATTCTGGCAAAATAATAGCTATTCCAATGTGGAAACACTTCTGCTACAGTAGAAATTAAATATAAACGATTGCAAAATAAACAAAAAAACTAAGTTTATTTATCTTTTGCAAAACATAGTTGAGATGTATTTATCATATTATGTAAGGTTCTTTATGTAATGACTAATGCAAAAATCAGGATCTTTATGTACTAATGCAAAAATTAGTTCTTGAATTCTGCCACAGAAAAATAGGAACCCAAAACTTCTTCCATTCCCTTGGTTGGGATACCTAGCATAAGATAAAATTAAGTGGAAAACTCCAGCAATCTGTCTCAAAAGGATTTCCACAGAAGAAAAAGCCCTACTGAAGAGAAGTTCAAATTTTTAAAGAATTAGAAAACACATAAAGAAACCATTTATCATAAGCCAAGAGCCAGAGGAAACACAAGTAGAAGGATCAGCATCCCCAAGTACAGGAGTTACTAGAGCAAAAATGCCATTCAAAAAGGTTTTTAGAAGTGTGATAAAAGTATTAGAGAAATGAAGGTTAGAAATTACAAAGAACAAAATACAAATGAAATGATAAGGTAGATTTGAAAGAATCAAATACAATTTCTAAAAAGAAAAAACAGTCTTTAAAAATTGAAAATTCACTATATGAGTTAAACAGCAATTTCTGAGACACAGATGAAGAAATAATGAGGAGCTATATGGAAGTTCTGGGCCACTCAGACTGAAGGTGAACAGAGGGGAGAGCACAGGGCTTGTCACACTCTCTTCTGTACTATTTGGACTGTTCAATATTATTACTTTGAGACGCACTATTTTAAAATAAAGAATGCATATGTGTGTTTTACAAAATTTACTTGAAGATAGTATTCTACACCATTTAATGCTCTGTATGTAAGGACTCTTGTGAGAACTGACTTCTCAAATTCATTTATAGGAAATGGGAATCCAAAGCCTCTCTCCCTTTGCCTTAGTTGCAAGAATTCAAGAATAATTTTAGAGTTCCCCAGTAGTGACTCATTATAAATAATCTTTACTCCTCACTTTAATTTTTTTAGCTGGGCACAATGTCACACTCCTGTACTCCCAGCAGCTCAAGAAGCTGAGGCAGGAGAATTGCAAGTTCAAGGCTAGCCTCAGTAACTTAGTGAAGTCCTAAGAAACTGAGTGAGGCTCTGTCTTAAAATAAAATATATAAAAGGGCTGGGAATGTGGCTCAGAGGTTAAGTGCCCCCGGGTTCAATCTTCAGTACCAAAAAAAAGATAATTTTTCTTCTGTCTTGTTTTACATCTATTTCTTTTTAAAATCTCTTGAAATTCCTTTTGGAAGATGGAGGCAGTAAGTCAATAATAAGATGTCATAAATTATAGACTTATTACTCCTCCAAAATGGATTCAACTTACTTAGGTATTTATATTGACTTAAATCTTTCTATAAAGTGTATATGTTCTTTAAAGGGTGTTAGAGATACACAGATAGGTGTAGGAGCAAATTTACCTTTTACAAAGTTTCTAACTGTGGAGTGGTTCCAGTTGAGACAAGGTAGCAGCAGAGGAGGGCAACCCCCGCCCAACAGGCTCTGAAGGGCCCCCTGAGTGTGCTCAACTTGGAAAACTGCTTCTGCAGTGACTCTCAGTTATCCAATGGATAAGAAGTCTGATTGTTCTCACCACAAGATATGAGGCTCATGTCTTTATAAATCTACACTTACAAGGGAATTAAGTGATGATAAAGGAAAGGAGAGAAAAGATTAGGAAAAATTCAAGATTTTGTTTATCAGTTGTACTTAACACATTTTCCTGCTTCTCCTTAAACTCACATAAAAAAAAGCATTGTAAGCATATTCACTAAAAATCAATCCAGTAACATTTTTTAAAATTATCTTAAGTATTAAAAACAACTAGATAAAAATCAAGATATCAAATTTAATTTCTTACATTGTAGAGACAAGGCAAATGTTAACATCTTGTGTACTGTTGAACTCCTTCACGATCCTGAGCCTTTCCTCTGATTTTGTACTTCCATCAAGTCGCCGGTAATCCAGCCCAGATGCCATACAGTATTGCTGGAGCACATCAAGCAACTGGAGGAAAGATAGGGAGGGGGACAAATGGGAATTCTTGGTTTATGAGTTTCCTTCCATCACAGACGTTAGACTTACTAAGTATTATTGGCGCTCGTGGTTTCTTTCTTAAAATTCCATGAGCAGTAAATATTTCGAGAGCCAGGTGTAGTAGTGGTAGAACACTTGCCTACCACATGCTGGGCCTTGGTTTGGATTCCCAGCATCGCTAAATAGATAGATAGATAGATAGATAGATAGATAGATAGATATTATTCTCACATCAGACCATATATTTCTTTCAATTTTTCTGAAACTGGCTTTAATGTTCAGAAACCTTTGCTTAAAAAATGATCAAAAAAATCATCTACTCTTTTGAAAACTAAAACCAAATAAAAAGAAATTACTAGTTAAATGATTTATGTAAACATGTTACATTATTAGTATTATTTTCTAAATTCTAAAATATCTCAAGTGTCCCAGAGAACACCTTAATCATAAACAAGCAATCAACAGAAAATGAAAATCTATTTTTGAATTTAACATCTGACAGTAGCCCCTGATATAATTGAGATTTAAGTGTCTATTTGAAAACCTCAAGTTTTTTACCTTGTCACCATTTAATACTGTATGGAAGACAGAAAAATATGGCTGTAAGCTATTATGTCCCTTCTGCTTTATGTCTCAGAAGCCAGGGCTGGGCATATCAAAAATACATATCAGATAAAACTCACCTTGGTGGAAAAAGAGAAGAGAAGAACCTTATCTCTGTTTTTTCGGAAATGATTTAAAAGCTGCTGAAGAACCTGGAAATGAACCACAGAACATGAGTGAACCAGTCCCAGCTGAAAATATACTTTCTATGTATGAACATCACTTGAGAATTTCTTAAAGGAAGCATTTTAGGTTATAGGATGCATTTAAATGGATTAATTTAATTTCCAAAATACATGTTCTTTATACCTATAATACATTAAGAAACTAAATTATAGAAAGCATACCTTTTAGGAAGTATTTATGCTGTCTCTAGATAGATGTAATGGAATGTGTACAATTACATCTAGGTTCCAAAAGTCTTGATATTTATTTTCCTAAACTAATCAATCCGATATACACCTCTTCTCATTTTCTCCCCTTTGTTTCTCTATTTATAGTTAAACCCTGACTTCCAGATTGGATTTTGACCTCAAAATGCCAATAATCTGTCCCCACACACGAAGCATTTAGGGAGGAAGCAAACTTCTAAAGCCTTGAGTCTAATAGTAATGCTGTTATTTTTAAACAGACATTTCCACATCTGGCAATGACAGTTTCAGAACACCATGGAAAAGCAACCCACAGAGGGGGGAAAAAGAAATTTTCTGTATTATGTTTGAAGTTTTTCTTAACTATGAAACAAACACTTAAGCAATTTTATGCATTCAATGATAAATATTCAAACTTTTAAATAAAAAAAATTTACAACCAATAAAACACTCTCTTAATAACTGAGCAAGTGAAGAAGATGCTGTGCTGTTTGATTCCTATTGCCAATCTCTCAAAAAAGCTGAAGATTTTTTAAAGAACTCTACTCAGATAAATAATCAAATGGTAAATGAAAATGTTACTGCTAAAATAAATATTATTTCAATATCTGAAGAACTTAAAAAGTAAGTTTTAACTTGCATTTAGCTTTATTAATAAAATCACGAATCCCATAAACTATGTACATTTGAATTTCATGTAAGACACAATTATTGGCTAAAAGCAGGATTAAAGGCTTGGCATCCCTGCCTCCACTTTGCATCTGTTTCCTTTGCTCGGAGTCTCCTTGGATTCCAGGAAAAGGTCTGATCCCATAAACATCTTGTGATGAGCAGAAGCTATTCCTCATGCAACATCAAGTTTTGTATGAAATTGGGGGAGGAAGAAAGTCCCCTCTGAACCAATCCTGAGATAAGGATGTACAGACCACACCTGATCACAATCACCTGCTTTGACGGCTATGAAAAGCCTCTAGGTAGCTGGGCAAACCCCCCAACTTTAGCCTTCATTCCCTATTTTTAAAACTTCAGGGCCATGGACAGGGGCCTCCTTGTCTTCCTGGTGCAGCTGCACTGATTAAGTTCCTTTCAAGTTTTTTACCATTACCTTTTCAGTTTGGTGTTTGCAATGAGTAGATGGGCTTGATTTACTGGATCCCCAGAGTCAGGCCTCTGGCCTACTATTCTAGTAACATCACAAGAAAACATATCACTTATCATTATTACTATGGCACATTTGTAACAACTGATTAAGGATATTAATATATTAATACTGAAGTTTGCAGTTTACGTTAGGATTCATTCATTGTGTAGTATGGTTCTATGGGCTTGGAAAAAACTGAATCATAACACACACAACACACACACACAATTATAGTATTATAAAGAACAGTTTCACTGCACTAAAAATTCCTTGTGCTTCACCTATTCAGCCTTCCTTCCTCCAGAACTCATAGAAACCACCTTTTTATTGCCTCTATAATTTTTCCGTTTCCAGAGTGTCATATAGTTGGAATCATATAATCTTTTCAGACTGGCTTCTTCCATTTAGCAATATGCATTTAGGTTTCCCCATGAAATTCATGGTTTGATAGCCTAATTATTTTTATTGCTAAATGATATTCCATTGTATGATGGCACCAGTTTGCTTATCCATTCACCTACTGAAGGGCATCCTTGTTACTTCCAAGCTCTGGCAATTATAAATTTAGTCATAGAGGTTCTTGTGAAGATGTAGTTTTTAGCTCATTAAAACTCATTGATTTAATTTGTTTTAACTCAATTGGGTAAATACCAGGGCCTGTGATTGCTGGATCATCTGATGAGAGCATAATTAAGGTATTATTTTTTAAAATTTTAATTTTAAATCTTTACTAAATATTTAAATTTAAGAGCTCAAAAGATAAGAGCTTTGTGAGAAACCACCAAACTATCTTCCAAAGTGGATGCACCACTGCATCCCACCAGCAACAAATGGGAGCCCTGGTGCTCCACACCCTCCCCAGCATTTCATGTTTTCATTGTTCTGGATTGGGCCATTTTAATGGGTGCGCAGTGGCATCGTGTTTTATTTTGCAATTCCTTAATGGCATATGATATTGAGCATCTTTGCATATGCTTATTTGCCACCTGTACATGTTTTTGGTGAGACATCTATCCAGATCTTTGGCCTACTTTTAATTTGGGTTACCTGTTTTCTTACTGTTGAGTTTTAAGAGTTCTTTTTATCTTTTGAACACCATTCTTTATTGGTTTGCAAACACTTTCTCCTGATCTGTGACTTTTCTTTTCATTCCCCGAAAGAATGTACAGGACAAGAAATCTACTCTTATTGTTTGGGGTGGTATCATTACATATTAACTTTAGGCGTTTTCAAATATTTTACAGTAAAAACAAAAACAAGCCATAAGAAAAGTGAACATTTTTAGATTGGAGATCTTCATTAGGCTAATTTAAACAAACTCACTAAATACATAACTATAGATTAAGATCCCTTATAATAAATTTTAAAAAACGACAATACTGTCAACACATGTTGAAGCCTTGATAATACAGACCCAAAGTTTTATCACTTAGTTGTCTTCCACAGAACACGACAACCTACTATTTTTTTTTAAAAAAGCCTAAATTTGAGAGGTTCACAGCAAAGGTAATGTGGATCTAACTTTTCTCAACTTTGCCAGACAGGCCTAGAAAAGTGAACTTTGTGTGATTTGAGCAACACTTTTTTTCTGTGCCCCTCTTTCTAAGTGGCATTCCCAATGGGAAAAAACTGAGAATTCTTATCAGGTGAATGAGTGAAACTTGTGACTATCCCCTGAATGGTAGCTGAAATAATGAATAACCTTAACACTCAAGATAAAGAGCTGGGTCATGAGTATAATTTTGAGCATATGAAGACTATAGCAGGCATTATGTTCAGAGTCCTTGTAGCTGTATGGTGACCTGAGATAAGACAAGCAGAACCTGAGTCTTTGACACCTCAATTCAAAAAGAATGTACAACTCAATTACTTGGAGTTCTTTATGCCATAGGCAATAATTCTATGGTAAACCAATAGGTTCAGATCACCAAATCAATATATCACCAGATGATGTTGTTAATCAAATGATGAGAAATAGTCCTAAAATATCTATTCAGAGGTCCCAAGCAACCAACCATGATAAGCTTATCTAGATTAACTGTTAAAGGTATTTTCAGGGGGAAAAATAAAAAAGCTAACTACTTTCAATTATTTCCTTTTTATACTCTTTTTGCCAAAAGAAATAGCTTACCTTTTTATTAATTATAAAGTTGGGAATTATTCTGCAAAAAGCTCTGAATCCATAAATAAAAGTTCTTTGTAATAAAGAAGCTAAGCAAAAGTGTTTTCTTGCCAGGAGGCTGGAAGCTGCCAGCATTTCAAGCAGCTGTCAGAGGCAATGTCCGAAGGCCTGGGATCATGGGTGGAGAACCTAGCTTTACCTCTCATAGCCCTCCTTCAGCATGGCTACAGGTCAGTTTCCCTGTGCACAATGAAGTTCCCTTGCAAACTTACAATTTAGGTCACCAAGTGAAAAAAAAGGTAGGCAATTCAGTATAGGCACAGATACTTTGCCCATCATGAACTCTTCAAAGAATTCTTTCAATACCTATCCTCACCTTCCTGTCTAGCACCTGCATTTACACTTTCAGTAGATCATTTCCCCTTTTTGAAGAACAGCTATTATGTTTGTGGTAACAGCACACATTTTAAGAGGGCATAAGTCAATACATCAATAAGGAAAGGCTGAAGTACATTTGATATGACTGCTACTGAGAACCACTGTACGCACACATCTGTATGCAGGGTTCCTAGTGACTAGGCAAATGCAAATAGAACTACACCAGCTGTCCATAGCCACCGTCTCTTCTGAACATTTGAGAACTTGTTCTGATTAGCTGGTGTCCCTGCCATACCATGGATAAATACTGTGAATGTCATCTCCATCTGTGTGCAACCTAAAAAAGGAGTACTCACCTTCATTTTCCCACTGTATTTAGGATCAGAAAGAGTTTCAAAGGACGATTCTTTGCTTTTCTGCACAAAATCCGGGAATTTGGAAAATACCTGATCACATATCCTTTTGATAAGTGTTTCCTTGTGAGGGAGAGGTAAAAGATAAGAATTTCAACTTAACACATTTAAACCTGCATAAATTGAAATTGTTTATGGAGAAAATAGTTCTATTTTCAAGGAATGCATTACTTTGAAGATTTTGCCTTCTCTAAATCAGAATAACTCAGAAAATCTTAAAGTGATATTAAGATATATGCTTTGATAAATATGACTACTAACTTTATTATTACTTTTTCAAAATTTCCAAAACTGGGAAATAAACACCCCCAAGAGTAAGTGTACTGATAAATACAATCAATAAGAGTGTCAGTTATAGGTTATAGGCTAGTAAAAAATATAGATTATAGATATAAGATTTTGATAAGTGAGATAAGTCAATTATAAAGCAAGAACGGCCATAGGCAGGCCTAAGACTCCATTTTGCTGTTTTCTATTAAAAAAAAAAAACTATTACAAGAGCTATTTCTGATTGAAATGAAAGCTGTTTTCTTACAATATATTGTTTGCTGTACTTTATACCCCACAAAATGTACTCAACCCAGAATATGATGGTCTTAGTGACCCAGGACTTTGAAGTAGATTCTTGCCTCCATTAACCACCTGCCCGAACTCAGGATATGGTTGACTAACACCTGCTCAAACCCAAGATGTGATTGTCTTGAGTTCCTGTGCTAATTGCTGCCTTAGCTTCTACAACTGGTTTGCTTGCATGACACTAAGGAAAGTCCCTGAGCTTCAGTTTTCATCCTTAAATTCCAAGACACAGACCAAGTGGTTGCTGCTCTTCCATATATTTCAGTCTGTATGGGTGGGTGACAGTCTCGGGCCAGGTAAATAAATCCCCCTTTGATTTCAATTTGAACTTAGAGTATTTCTGAAGTGGCTCCCCATAACAGTACTATCAAAGAATAATATTAAATTCAAAATTTAAAAATTAAATTTAAACAACATCAACAATAACATGAAAATAAAATAAAATCATTACATAAAAGGCTTTTGAAAAGATCTTTTTATTTATGTTATGCTCTAGGATAAGACACAATTGAAACTACCAAAGTAGATGATTATATTTAACACTAAACTCTGAAATTACTGATTTTTTCCACTTTAGGAAAAAGTCCTAATATTTAATATGCATATTAGTTATCCTACTTTTACCCAGAGTAGATAAATATAAGTAGATATTTCATTAATGGGATAGCCTGATCAAATATCTTACTTAGTAATTATACCAAAGTATATTAGGGAGAATAAATGAGCATTATTAGAAGCATAAAAAAGTTTTTTTAAAACAAAACACTTATTTATTTTTTTTTTAGTTGTAGTTGGACACAATACATTCATTCATTCATTCATTCATTTATATGTGGTGCTGAGGATTAAACCCTGGGCCTCCCATGTGCTAGGCAAGCGCACTACCACTGAGCCCCAGCCCCAGCCCAAGAAGCATAAAAAAGTTTTTAAGTTTAAATGTTCTCAGTTTGATTAAAAGTTTAAGTGTACATGCTTCTTAATATTAACATTTTATTTTTTATTATTGTTTTGGAACTGGGGACGGAACCCAGGGCCTCATGCATGCTAGGCATGAGTTCTAACAGTGAGCTGCATCCCCAGACACCTAAATTTTAAAATGAGTAGCTCAGTTTTCTTTTAAACTTCACAGACACACATACAAAAAAACACCTTAGGAATATTTAGCTAAGAAATTTTATACTAAATACCAATTTATATCAATAGCAATAACACTTTTATACCAATAGTATCATAAAAAATGTAAAAAGCCAACCCACACCTGTTGTTTGGAGGTACTGGCAGCTTGCAACAGTGCGACATGATTAGCCACCTTCTGAAGGACTGCGAGGTAACTGAGACACAAGGTTTGTACCGTTTCACCACGGGAATTGGTCTGTAACCAGAAAAATATAGAAATTAAAAACAAGAAAAGAACTTACACGGCTATGTAACTGCTTACGTCAAAAAATATCTCACAATATTTATTATCTAGTTACTTTGGCACAATGAATTCTAAGAAAATGATGGTCAACTATATACAAAATATCTATGAATCAATAACATGGAATCATTTTTGGTGAATCATAATATAATAATGCTTTTTAAATCCTCATTTTGGAGCATATTTATCCTTGTAATACACAGTAATAGAAATGTTGCTGCTATTAAAAGTTTCCTGGTGACAAAGCTATGACATAGTTACAGCACTACACAGACCTCTTTATTCTACAATTTATGTTTCAACATTTTCCAGGAAACTGAGCTATTTCAAAAAGGGGAAGTAGTTAAAATAGTAAAGTAGATGAGATGAAATAAATATCCATCTACTTAAATATTTATTTAGGGTTCTTATATGTATATGGATATGTGACATAAAATAGGCAAAGAAAGAACAGGAAATATAGATGGTAAGGAAAAAAAGTACAAATGAAATTTGTTTCTAAAAAAACTTTTATTCTACTGATATAGTTTCTATTAAACTGACACTATGTCTAACATCTGAATAGTATTTAAGACACAATTGAAACTACTGAAGTAGATGATTATAAATATAATTTTTTATAT
>NW_025999926.1:4819772-4822774 GCF_001458135.2 Marmota marmota marmota
ATATATATCTGAATAGTATTTAAGACTGTCATTAAGGAGTAAATCATTTTACCACTAGTGGATAATGACAAAATTAATTCTAATATTTATACTAATTTATACTTTTGTGGGGGTACTGGGGATTAAATTCAGGGGTACTCGACCACTGAGCCACATCCCCTGCCCTTTTTGTATTTTATTTAGAAGACAGGATCTCACTGAATAGCTTAGTGCCTTGGTGGTGCTGAGGCTGGCTTTGAACTCTCGATTCTCCTACCTTCCAAGCCACTGGGATTACAGGCATGCACCACTGCACCTTGCTAATTTATACTTTAAATGAAATTTCATGATAAAAGTGGCCTACTTTCCAGCAAAAGCTAAAAGAGAGGATATCAAATTGAAGCATCTAAAATTAATTTTTCAAAATGCTTAAATATTGTATTTTATACGTGGTAACTATTTGATATTATAAACCATTTTTGAAAACTTTTCTCTCTTTAAAACTTATAACTTCTTTCCAAAGTTAAAAAACTATCTGAGGAAAAGTCATTTTGTTTATCTACTACTTACTTTGGCACTAACACAGAATACAAGATGATAAGGCAAGATGGTAAAGACACGCTGAATTGCTTACCTTATAACAACAATTTCTCCTTTTCCGGCCACTGCTGCAGGTACAAGGCATAGAAGATTGAAGTATCAGAGTGACATCTTCTGTTTCTAACACTGTTTGATAGACAGCTTTCTGGAAATCCGTCAGAGAGCAATAAACCATCTGCCAAGAAAAAATACAAGTCGAGTATTAGTATCATTTTAATAGCAATAATAATAAATACAATGCATATAGAATTCACAAATTATATTAGTGAATTTGTGAAAACTGATGATTAATTTTCCCCTGTAGTTTCCCTCATTATGAAATTTTTTCCCGATTCTCTTAAACTCTTTGCTACCAAATCATAATTTCATTTTCAAATAAACCTCACAGAATTTCTTGGCTTTCAATTAAAAGGAAATATAACATGAAAATCAAGTTACATGATTTCCTTATGTATTTTTCAATATACTGTGAGTCTTTTCAAGGTTATATATTAATCCATCATACAAATAAATTATTACAATTTAGGTCAAACAAAAAAAAACTTGCTAAGGAAATAAAAGATTTCATTTAAAAAGTATGAATAATAAGTGACTACCAAATAATTGGAAACCTTAAAAAAATTTAAAACTTCATATTACTGGAAGCTGAAAACATCGTTATTTGTATTTAATATCATGATATAAACTTTTAAGATTAGGAAAGACAAAGAGTTAAGTAAATGTATATAAAAGCAAATATAAATTGCTATTTTGTGCCCAAATTCAAGAAAATATGATGAAACTATGTCATTAGGTTATGAGGGATATAATTTACCTCATATTTCTGGTAGCACCAGAGATTGTCAAAATTCTTCTAGATGCAGCTATGTGTTACTAGATTCATAAACTAAACATACATACATTTATACACACATTCATAATAGGACTGAGGAATATGAGCAAAAAGGAAAAGCTGTTTATGAATATTTATGTGTATATCAACACCACAGAATAATATTGTAGAAAAATGACATGACATTGAGCAAACAGGAAACAATGCTAGATTTTTAATAAATATATGTATAATATTAAGCATATCTTGACTCCCCAGTGTTGAATATAAAAGTATATATAAGAACAAAAAGAGAATACAGAAGACCATGGTCAATAATTGCAATATGAAGGTTTTTCTGAGTTGTTATTATTAAACACAGTAATATTTACTAAACATTTCTTCTGCACCACGCACTTTAGAGCAACCATATGAGGTTGGCTTATCATTATTTCCATTTAACAAATGAAAAAATCCAAGTTTGAGAACCTCGGCACAAAACTCTTAAGTGGGGAAGCCAATTTAAGCTGTAGCATCTGATTTTGGAGCCCAAGTTTGAAACCTCTATGCACAATTCTCTCTTCATATATTTATGATTTCATTGTTCCTACTAGATGGATAACTAAATAACATACAATTATATAAAATATTTTTTAAAGTGAGGAGATTGTGAAATATCTAAATACAAGAATAATTTTTGCTTTAGATGAATATCAAAAGTCACATACTGTGTCAATTTCCCCATCTTGCATATCAGTGTTGGATTTTCTTTGTAAGTCTATCTTTTAAAAGTAATACTAAACAGGATATCCTAAGATTAGAGGTCATTTGATGGTGTTACCCTTATTTGGGAGAATACTAACGAAGTTTAATTCATAGTAATTTATAGAATCTTCATTCCATTGTCTGAGCTAAAAGATTGATAAGACCAAAAACTATAAAAGACTACTATATTTTTTAAAATTTCTCTTAAAAGTCAACTGAAAATTTCTTTAAAAATTTAATAATGTAATTTTCTCACATTAAAATTTATAAAAAATTAGATAATATAATTGCCAATATCATTCTACATAAAACAAACCTAGAAATAAAGCCCTTAAACATCTTGGTCCTATAGTTAGAATTAAGGTACCAATACATGGCGTGGTAGAAAGTAGACAGTATGGGGAAGACAGAGTGTGAACAGAAAATACATTAGGGAGAGAGGCTCGTCTAACTTCCTTTAAGAATTGTCTCATGGCAATAGTAACAAAAACAGCATGGTACTGGTACCAAAACAGGCGGGTAGACCAATGGTACAGAATAGAGGACACAGAGACCAATCCACAAAATTACAACTATCTTATATTCGATAAAGGGGCTAAAAGTATGCAATGGAGGAAGGATAGCATCTTCAACAAATGGTGCTGGGAAAACTGGAAATCCATATGCAACAAAATGAAACTGAATCCCTTTCTCTCCCCATGCACAAAAGTTAACTCAAAATGGATCAAAGAGCTTGATATCAAATCAGAGACTCTGTGTCTGATAGAAGAAAAAGTTGGCTCCGATCTACATATTGTGGGGGCGGGCTCCAAATTCCTCAATAGGACACCCATAGCACAAAAGTTAA
>NW_025999926.1:4824610-4851184 GCF_001458135.2 Marmota marmota marmota
CTCTCTCTCCCTCTCCCTCCCTCTCCCCCTCTCTTAAAAAAAAAAAACAAAAAAAACAGTGGAATGTGGGCTGGGGATGTGGCTCAAGCTTAGCGGTAGTGGGGTGCTAGGTTCGATCCTCAGCACCACATAAAAATAAAATAAAGATATTGTGTCCACCGAAAACTAAAAAATAAATATTAAAAAAATTTTTTAAAAATAACACTGAAATGAAAAAACAAATTTAAACATCACTAAATGACAACAAATTTTTTAAAGCAGCAAACTGGAAACAAGAATACAAATAAAAAAAAAACTTTGCAACATTAAATCTGCATGAGAAGACAACAATATAAACTCAGGATTTTTTAAAAGCTACAATACGTTACTCTGCTTACTGAAAAAGTGTATTACCATTGGTTACTACAGTAGCAATGAGCATGCATTGTGGTTAATCTACGAACAAGAAACAGAGTCCTGTGGAAAATGGAGAATGGTCAATTTTAGGCACTGAACAGGGGAAATGCTTAAGAGTTAGAAAACCCAGATGTATTCAAAGACAAATGACATGTCCAAAGGACACAAGAGCCAGCCTAACTGGAATACTGAAGCATCAAGAATAATAGCTATAATTGAGTAGAAAGCCCTGAATAAATAAAAGTTAGGAGTTCAATGAAAAAATTTAGACCCTTTCCTCACCTTATGCTAAAAATTAATTCAAAATAGATGATAGAGTTAAATATGAAGTAAAATTATAAAGTTCACAAGACACAAAAAAATCTTCATGATTCAGGGTTAGACACAAACTTTTTAGATATGACAGCAAGAAAATTTCTTAAAAACTGATAAGTTGGACTTTAACAAATCCTAGTTGGATAAAAGACTTGAATATGGAATACATAAAGAACTATTACAACTCAACACAATAGAAAGCAAACCAATTAAAAGGTGGGTGAAAGACATTTTGCCTAACTTCTTCTTGAGAGGGAAAAGGGCTGAGCAGTGAGAAACTGTGTTGGAGACAACTGTTACGATAACTGCTTACTCCCCAAATTAGGGATGCAAAAGAAGTACACACTCACTTTGCCACTTTAAGGTCAAAATTGTACTTAATTCCTAATTAATGAGAAATGCTTTTCTTTACAGGAAAATACTATTAGTAAGTACAGAAGAAAATAGAAAAACAATGTAAAACCCAATAAAATAAATAATACAGGCAAGAATTTGAATACGTTAATACTTCTAAGTAAAAAGGCTGAGAGAATACTTAAATGGTAGTAAAATATCACCTCACAAATTATTTGCTCATTATAAGAGAAACACCTTTACAGTGGAAGGGTCTGGTGACCATCTCCTTAACCTCTGAGACAGGCCTGGTGTCTTTAACAGTGCAAGAGCCTGACAGGAACAGGCCCTGAAGTGCAATGATGTGAAGTCTACAGCATTGCTCATGAAGCAATCTTGCACAAAAACATGAATCTAATTAAGACCTTAGGCTAGAATCAGTTTACTCAAGAAATCAGATGGTAGAGGAAAGCAATTTTTGTTTGTTTGTTTGTTTTGTTACTGGGGATTGAACTCAGGGGCACTGGACCACTGAGCCACGTCCCTGACCTTATATTGTATTTTATTTAGAGATAGGGTCTCACTGAGTTGCTTAGTGCCTTGCCCTTGCTGAGGCTGGCTTTGAACTCATGATCCTCCTGCCTCAGCCTCCAGAGCCACTGGGATTACAGGCATGTGCCACCAAGCCTGGCAGAAAGCAATTTCTTAAGAAAGCAATCAGACAAATCTAATATATGAGACATCCTAAGAACAACTGGCTTGGTCCCCTCAAAGGGTCACATCATGAAAAAAAAAAAAAAGAGTTGGAAAGATGGATAAGATGACTTACAATAGATTAGGAGAGACTAAAAAGACTGAGTAACCAGATTCATTATCTGAAGCTTTATTAAATCTTGCTTTACAAACATTAGATAATAAAGATATTTTGAGGATAACTAAGTACATTTTTTCTGTTATTAATTTTCTTATGTGTGAGACCAATGATAAAATATTTGCAGATAAAAGTTCTCATGCTATATGCAACTTACTGAAATGATTCAATACCACTAGTGTACATAGACAGAGAATATAAAGAACTGATGAATCTAAGGGGTAAGTATATAAATGTTCTTAATTCAAAACTGAAAAAGCCTTCAAGAACAAAGAGGAAGAGAGAAAACAGCCACAAAACTCTCGAAGTTGGAAAGATGGATAAGATGACTTACAAAAGCAGAAAAAGCAGTATCATAAGGCAACAGTGGAGAAAGCCAAGAAGCAATCTGATTTATACATTTAGGTCTTAAAAGGCCAGGACTTGGTGGCACCAGATGCCTCTGGAAACTAGAGTGAGGAAATGCTCAGCAGTCTGTTCAAGATGTAGCTGAAATCTCCTAGAGACCAATTCCCACTCCACAGAATAGTCGGACTAGGTTACCCCAAACTGAAGAAATGAAAAGCAAAACACAGCAGTCTTCATTTTCTTTAAGATATTATTGAAATCTGAAGAAAATTTTAAAGTTATAGTATAATCATAGATGTAAAAAATAAGACAATTAGTATGAGCTGAAGGTACAGGTAAGGAGTTTAGGGGTAGATGGAATAAACTGCAGCTCTTCCTACAACTCTTTTATCATATTTGGCCTTCAAATAAGATGCATATATAACTTTGATAAAGATTAAAATAAAGTAAAAAAAATAGAATAAGAAAAACATATAGTTTTCTCATACTCTATAGTATGCTTTTCTACCCTTTGGATTATCTATGATAAATGTACAGAGTATTATTATCACAGCAATAATATTTAGTCAGATGAAATATTATTCTTTGAAAAAAACTATCAAAATAAAGACATCTGAACGAATGAATACAACAAAATAAATAAACAAATATTGTAATATTTTGATTCTACTAATCATATAAATAAATAATTAGTAGTTACATAATTCTCATAATTCTTTAATATTTATAGCAGTCATAGAAAATAACCAATTAACAAATATTTCTTCAGTAACTAATATGTGCCAAAAGTGTAATAAGCACCAAAATATAAAAGTAAAAGTAAAATCTATATTAAAGAGCTTATAGTCTAAAGGCATAAGCAGGTAAAGAATAATGAAAATATGAATGGTGCTATCATAAATCAACTTATCGCATTCACCTAACTGTATTAAGTCTCTTGGGGGGTACAGTTTGCTTGTTAAAAACCCACACATGGTCAATGTGTAAATCTCATGTCCATGACTAACTTCATTACGTAGACTTGGACAACATACTTAATCACTCCATGCTTATTTTTGGTGGTGGTGGGTGTGTACTAGGGATTGAACTCAGGGGCACTTGACCACTGCGCCACATGCCCAGATCTTTTTTGTACTTTATTTAGAGACAGGGTCTCACTGAGTTGCTTAGTGCCTCACTGTTGTTGAGGCTGGCTTTGAACTCTAGTCCTGTCTCAGCCTCCTGAGCTGCTGGGATTATAGGTGTGTGCCACCATGCCCAGCTTTACTCCAAGCTTTTAATTACCTGTCTTAGGCCAGCATCCATGAAACAGTAACACGCTAACTTATTAACCCTAAGGGCTAATAAGACCTGGAAAAAATGGTGTTCTAAACCCAACTTTACCAATAATTACATTAAGTATGAATGGTCTAAATACCCCGAATAAAAGGCAAAGATTATCAGAATGGATTTAAAAAGCTATATGCTAACTATAAAGAGATTCACTTCAAATATAAAAAAGAAATGTGAAATAAAAGATGGAAAACTATATACATACAATAAGCATAAGAAGAATCTATTGTTACAGATGCTAATATCAAAGACAAGAAATATTATTAGAAATAAAAAGAAACACTTTTAAATACAAGGAATAATTCATCAGAAAAAAAAAAAAACAGTAATTGCACTTGTGCCTAATAATATAGCTCCAAAACTACATGAAAGCTGCAGACTGAAAGGAGGAATCAGGCTTTGATCTCAACACTTCTCTCTCAGAAACTATGAACCAAGTCAAAGAAAATCAGTAAAGATGGAGAACACTTGAATAATGCCTTAACCAAGTCTTCTTAATATGTATAGAACACTATACTCAACAACTGTAGAATAGACTTTTTAAGTGTGTGTGGATCAGAAACACGCAAATTACAATACAAGATACTATTATATACTCACTAAAATGGTTAAAAACAAAGGCTGACAATGCAAACACTGGTGAGGATGTGCAGCAACTGAACTCTCTCTAAGGTAGAATGGTAGGACCATTCTAGAAAATGATTTGGCAGTTTTTTCTAAAGTTAAACCTTCTCTTACCCTGAAACTCAGAAATTCTACTCCCAGGTATTTACCCAAAAGAAATGAAAATATTATAGTTTAGAAAAAAGGCTTAAAAACAAATATTTCTTGAAATTTTATTTATAATAATTTCAAACTAGAAAAACCCAAATAGACATCCTCAAGTGAATAGGTAACAAAATGTGGTATACTTATAAAATGAAATACAAATCAACATTTAAAAAGAACAATCACTGAGGACTGGGGATATAGCTCAGTTGGCAGAGTGCTTGTCTTGCATTTACAAGGCCCTGGGTTCAATCCCCAGCACCACTAAATAAATAAATAAATAAATATTTTAAAAACAAACCAATAATCACTGATATACTCAATAACATGGATGACTCTCAAACATGCTCAGCAAAAGATGTCAGAAACAAATGAAGAGCACTTTCTAATTTTATTTTCTCATCTGTAGTGACAGAAATCAAAATCAATGGGTAAAGATTAGAGAAGGAATGACAATAAAGAGAAAAGTCTGGAGACTATAAAAATATGTTAGACTTTGTTTAGAATGATAGTTGAGTTCAAGTTTCCATTTGCCAAAAGCAGAGGTCAGTCAACTACAATCCAAGGGCCAAATCTAGTTTGTGACCAATTTTGTATAGTTAGCAAGCTAAGAATAATTTTTATATATTTGAAGGGTTATAAAAATTAAAAAGAATAATACTTGACAGATACTTTACGTGGCCCTCAAAATTATCTGGGGTTTTTGTTTGGTTGGTTGGTTTGGCTTGGTTTGGTACTGTGGAATCAACCCACAGGCACTTAACCACTGAGTCACATTCCCAGCCCTTTTTTTTATTTTGAGGCAGGGTCTTGCTTAATTGCTTAGGGCCTGGCTAAATTGCTGAGGCTAGCTTTGAACTCTTGCTTTAGCTTCCTGAGTTGCTGTACCTGGCCCCAAATATCTGGTACTTGAGAGCAAAAGTTTGCCAGTTCTTAGTCAAGATTCATCAAACTATATATAGCTGTCCCTTGGTGTCTGCATGGGATGGGTCCAGGGGACAAATCCATGGATGCTCAAGTGGCTCATATAGAATGGCACAGTATTTGCATAAAACCTAATGCACATCCTTCCATATACTTTAAATCACCTCTATATTACTTATAACTAATACAATGTAAATGATATGGAAATAATGGTTATATTGAATTGTTTAGGGAATAATGTAAGGGGGAAAAAAAGCCTGTACAAGTTCAGTATAGATGCATTATTTTTTATTTTCAATCTGCAGTTGGTTAAATTCCCAGATGTAGAACTTCCAGGTATGAAGGGCTAACCATACTTATAATCAGTATTAAGTATTTTGTACCAAATTAGTGCTTATTAAAGTTGAATCTAATAAAATTTTCCAGATAGGTTTGAACAGTCAGTTTGGGATTCACCTTGTCATTTTTCCAGATGAGTTGATTTACTAAAAGTTACATAGTTAATTAGTGGCTTTTGTAATTTTAAATATATTTTATGCTTATAAAATTAATGAAACAACTACTGATTGTTGTTTTTATTCATTTTTATCTTATGTCAAAGCATTTATATTTTGATTTGAAAGCATCACCTTTAAAAATAACATGGTTTTCTGCCATTAACTCTTTCACTGACAATAATTGAATATATACTGTTTTAGCAATTTAAAGATATTCAAGAACTTTTTCTAATGCCATACTAGGTATAAACTGTATCCTAACAGGCAGACAGACATCTTAGCTAGCAGCAGATCAAAGTTAACAATTTTACCAAGGCTCAAGCTGTTGCTGGCACAACTATGAAGAGTTTAGACCTAACTACTATGTTCCCTTGGCCAGACTATTATAAAAGCCTTGCCAAAATAAAATATCACAGACTGGATGAGTTAAACAAGAGAAAATTTCCCACAATGCTGAAAGCTAGAGATCCCAAGATCAAGGTGTTAGCAGGTTTGGGTGTCTTCTGAGCCCTCTCTCCTTGGCTTGCAGATGATTACCTTCATTCTAGGTGTGCTTTCCTCTTGCATGCATGTGCTTGGTGTCAGTTTCTCTTCTTACCAGGTCATCATTCCCATTAGGTTACAGCCCCACCCAACCTAATTTCTACTTAATCAACTAATTAAAGACCCACCTTTAAATACAATTGCATTCTTAATTACTGTGGCTGGGACCTGTCATGTGGATTTGGGGTAGAGGCGTTATTCAGCCAAACTTCCAAACTAGTCTTTCTCTTTCAACCCAGCTCTCCTGTCTGCATACACAGCAGCCAGAATACCAAAAATGCAAATCTGATCATTTGTATCATCCTGAACATGCTAAAGCACTCCAGAGCACTCTCTTGCTCTAAAGATATAGACCAGAATCCTCTTAAGTGGTTTTCAGTACTCTTCATGATATGTTCCTGCTTACCCACTGTGTTGTCTCCTGGCCACATCCCTTTTACAACTTAGGCCATAGTACTTCTCAACCTCTGTGTGTGTGTGTGTGTGTGTGTGTGTGTGTGTTTGCACATGCTTTTTACCACTCTCCATTCCCAGCAGACTCCCATAATTAAAATCATTCATGAACTCTGGATTCTGTCATAGTACAGAGGCACCATATGCACAAAAGATTGTAAACAAGCCTTACAACAAGTCTTGAGAATCTCAGCAGACATCCTGGGCTAAATTTAGGAAATATGTAAGTGGAAACCCTGATGGAGGTTTTCTATTCGCAGAAAATAAGTTCTTATAAACTACATATTTTAATAAATGTAAAGTAAAATTAAGAAGCTAAAGACATAGAGCTTCTAAAAATAATAATTCAAGGGGATAAATATAATTGATGCCAGTAGAATGTTAATGCAATCATTCCCATTACACCCCTACCTGTTAAGTTCATCCAGACACAAGCGCAGTGTTTCAAAAGTTGTTAGAGCAATTTCACATTTCCTCTGCTTTATACGAAGCAGTTCATTGTCTTTTTTGTTACCGTGTAAAACAGTGACTCTGAAATATCCCCAGGTATCCAATTCATCCTTCCAGTTGTAGAGGACAGAAAGAGGAGCAACTATTAAGAACATCTAAAAAGAGAGGAAAAATACATTGGGTGTTTTTTAAAAACGAAAAATAATGCCAAAAAAGTGAAGTCCAAAATATCTACAATCCTTTGATTTAATTTCGACACTAGCGAATAATAAATACAACTGAGTGATTGGCTGTATCTGGCCATAGAAGACCCTTAAAGGCTAACTATTTTGTGGCTTAAATAGATCTTTTTTTTTTTTTTTTTTTTAGGATATATTTTTCTTATCTTTATTTTACTTATTTATTTATTTTTATGAGGTGCTGAGTATCGAACCCAGGGCCTCGCACGTGCTAGACGAGCACTCTACCACTAAGCTACAACCTCACTCCTTAAATAGGTCTTATTAGAACAAAATAGGTGCCCAATCTTGTCCAAAGGAACAGCTGTTTTTTTTTTTTCCACTCATAAAAGGCACTGAAAGATGAGAGAAACAGCTCCCCAAAGAGTGAATCAGGAAGCCAGTAACAACTTCAAGAGCCAAGAGAATACTGTGAGTATACAAGACAGGCCAGTCACCTCTCTTGAAATATGTGGTCTTCTAGAGCTCTCTTCCCTCTTCAATTTCTAAGCCCATTTCATCTATCCCTCCCTCTCAGAAACTCTTAGTTGAGGACACGGAAAATTCACTGGGAAAACTGAAGCAATTAGAAGGAAACCTCCACCTCCCATACCATGTTGTAAGTAGCCTAACTACATACTTCCATATGTCCTGCCTTCCCACCTGTGCCCATGCATGAGCTGTTCACATTTTCAAGACAACCTTTGAACTTAACCCTGTGGCTCCCATCCATCTTTTCTTATAACCTACAGTTAATGTTGCAGAAATGGCCTAAAGAACTAACTTTTTATTTTCAGTAGACCACATCTATGGGCAAACATAATATTTCCCAGAATTCAAGAAACAAGCTCTACAAAGAAACAAAACAAAATCCTTTCTCAACCCTATATCTCTCTCTAGCTACTGCTCCATTACTTTACTCTATAACAATGATTTTCAAGATGCTTATTATCTCAACTGTCCTCCTGCTCCTTCTTGAAGTCATGCAAATAGGACATCTTTCCTAACCCTCTGCTATACTCTAGAAATGGAATGTCCCCCAAGGGCCCATGTGTTAAGGAATTTGTCCCCAGCACATGGAGCTATTAGGGGGGTGGAGCCTACTGAGAGGAACTTAGGCCATTGGGGATGTAATATTGGAGAAGATATTGGGACTCTGCCCCCAATTCCTTTCTTTCTCTTTCATTTCCCAACCATGATGACATAAGCAGCTTCCTCTGGTATGCTCTCCAACGGCTTATCATAGGCTCATAATTTATGAACCAAATGATCATGGACTGAAATCTCCAAAACTGTGAGTAAGATTAAAGCTTTTCTTCTTATACAACATTTATCTCAATTATTCTGTCACAGTGACAGAAAGCTAACTAGCACAGCCTTCAGCAAAAACAGTCCTTTTTAAGATTACTAACATATTTATTTTTCACATGAATGCTTTAGCATTCTACTGATATTTCCTGTACTTACTCTGAATACTGCTGTCTTCAGAAAATTTTAAGGTTTAACTTTTAATAGTCTCACTATTACCAATATTCCTAACCTGCTATATTTACCAGAATTATCAGTTTCTTTCCTAAAGAAACTTTACTTGATAGATGATCCGATTAAACATACTGAAAATAAAATAATAATATACTGCTTTACATACTGCCCTCTCTTCTGTGCAACATTACATCTAAGTCATTAATCACCTGTAAGAAGTCAAATCTGTGACTATGTTTTGGAAAGAGAAGACGACTAACCTCCTGAATGTGAGAGTTCCTTTCCCCATCCCATCATGAAACATATATGAGCACTTTCTTGTCATAGTCGGTTCATTTAAAATACTTTTACCCTTTGGAGTTTATCCTATGATTCCATTTTTCTCCTACTTTCAAATATAAACTCAGGGTTCCAAGTACTAAATCCACTTGTAGATCTTCTTCTAATTTTGGATACTACAATATGAAAATATTAGGTCCAAATTCCACCTGAGCCCTTGTAAGTAAGTTTTCTACAATTCCAGTAGTACCTATAATACAACTGCAGTACCAAGAATTTATCCAACAGTTAAAACTGTACAATTTGCCAAGATAAATGCATAAGGATGTTCATAGTGGCTTTGTTTGCAACATAATCTTCTTGCTAGTAACAGGGACGAAAGAAATTCTTTATAGTAAATAAAATAATTAAAATATTTATGTTCATTTACTAATATTACTGCTTATGCTGGTTTTGTAAATGCCAAAAATAACCTCCTCCTCTGTATTATGAATTTCACTTAGAATCTCTAAAGTTTTATCATACAAGATAGTAATACTTTAAAATAAATTTACTATGATTCATCTTCATACAGACTGAACTACAATCTAAACTTAGCCTAAATCTAAAGAATCCTTCCAAGATCAGTATTTGAAATGCATAGTTCGTGTCTTTCCCTTTAGGAATTTATTCTTGGCACATCTATTTCATGCATTTTTGATGATTTATTCAGTTGAAAAGTTTATAAATGTATGTGAGATGTATCATATTCTGCACACATTCTTCAAATCTACCACTCCTTAATTTGTAACATTCAATTCATTAAAAAGGAAAAGGGGTTCAAAGAGTTCTGATATTAATTTTTCAGGATTCTGTTGTAATTCTGGCATTAGCATAATAAGTGTAAAGAAACTTATTTGTTCTGTAGCTAACTTTCAAAAATGCACATTGCTTTAAATGGACCAATACAGATGGATGTTTCCAGAATTTCATCAGAGTCATAACTTTGTATTTATTTCTGGGAAATACTATATGATGTCAATGATGAGCTCATTAAAAACTTTAAATTCCAGTTCAAATGATTAACTGAACACATGTATGTGCTGACACCAATAAAACAAAAGAACAAATATAAAAATAGATCTCTAATAGTGATAGAGTGCCTAGAGGGGCACTACCAGCAAATCTGAACAGTACAGGAGCAGATAAGAACTGGCATAAACTGAGGAGTCCATCCTGCATCTATGAAAGAGCAGGAAAAGGCACTTTTCCTAAAAGGAATCTGAAACAAGAAGCAAAACAAACCCACACAGAGCTGCTGAGGCTCAGGGTCAAGAAAAGAAACTGCTGAGTGACTCTAAGAAGGCACAGATTGTCAATCATCTGCCAAAGAAGCTGATGTTAGAATCAGTCCCCAGCTTCCCCTACATAAAATACTGGGTACATTTTTCTAAAGTGGAACTTATTTGGAAGAATTCTACAGTGAGTGTTAGGAACAAGGAAAATGTTTGAATTTCAAAGATAAAGTCCTAAACACTCCCAACACCCTCAAAAATTTTCCTTTACAAGGAAAAACAAGTCAGTTCAGCACTGAACCTTCATATGCAATATGGATTAACAGAACATAATAAAACTATCTTGGTAAACTCACAAGATAAAACTTTAAACTTAGATTTCTACATGCAAATAAACTGCCAATTAAGTGTGAGAGCAATATACAAACAAGAATTATGAAACAAGAATTGACAATGTTGAACAAGCAAAAACCATTACAAACACAAAAAGAAATGAACAAACTCAAAGTCACAGCAGGAAAATTTATTATATTTCTGTTAGGATTCAATCCTCAAAAAAATAAAAAGAAAATCAAAACAGCATCAAGAATTTTAATGCAATTAACAAAGTGATTAAATACAAATACTGTATGACCATAATAACAAAGAATGTAAGACATAAGTAGACATTTGAAAACAAAGACTACACAAAGTACAACATCAGAGCATTAAAAACACTTTACTATGGGTTCGAGGGTCGATGTCTCGTGCATGGGTGTGTCTTGCTACAGCCCCATGGGTGAAGCTATGCTCACCTGTTCCTTTGTAATATAACCCCTTGCCCTGTTTAGGATACAATCTTCCATGGAAGTGCCTTGTGTGTGTCCCCTTCTCTTACAGTGCCCTTGGGTGTGGCCTACCCAGGTGTCAGTCAACCTGCTGACAGTGGACATCAGGAAGATAGACTCAGCCCCCTGAAACCTGACCCCTTGCCTCATTTGAATAGTTTCTCCTCAATAAAAGGGGTCAGTGTGTGCTCTCGCTCTCTCTCTTTCTGTGGACCCTTAAGGTCAGAGGAGCTGTCACAGCAAATCCAAAGAAAAAGGTATTTGTGTCTCTTGTGTGGTTATTTTGCGCAGCCCAGTTAGCCCATTTCAAATGGAGTGACCCCTGAGCCTTTTAGTCGCTAACAGAAACCTGGCACTTTACCATGAATTTAACCACAGAGAAAACACTGAGGCTATATTATTCATCTGGAATAATATTATTCACCTGGAAATTTAAAAACTTCTCTTTAAAATAGTAGTTGGGTAAAAGAGAAGAAAAATAAATTGTACATAATTTAGAAAAGAATAATGAAAAGATCACATCAATATCTATGGAATGCAGCTGAAGCAGTTCTCAAAGGAACATTTTAAGCCAGGCATGGTGGTGCACGCCTGTAGTCCTAGCAGCACAAGAGGCTGAGGCAGGAGGATCTCGAGTTCAAAGACAGTTTTAGCAAAAGCAAGGTGCTAAGCAACTCGGTGAGAACCTGTCTCTAAATAAAATACAAAAAAAGGCTGGGGATGTGGCTCAGTTTTTGAGTGGCCCTTAGTTCAAACCCCACTATCTGCACTGTCCCCCGCCAAAAAAAGGAACATTTTAGTTTTAACAAAATTTTTTAGAATATAAAAAGGCTGAACATAATCAATAAATAAGTCAACTAAAGAAGACAGAATAATAGCAATATATATTATAGCAAGGAATTTACACACACACACAAATTCATAGAAAAGAAAGAAAAAGAGGCATTAATGACAACTGAGATAGCTATCAGTATATTTTATCATACCATCAAATAAGTACTTTTCTTTTCTCTCCTCCCATTCTTGTTCTAAAATATTTTAAATATCTTTAATTATATTTAAATTTTAAAATATTACTTTACACTTCCCTTTTTTCTCCCCCCCACATCTGTTAATTATCACAAGTAGCACACAAAAGATACATAAACCCTGCACTAAATTTAGAACAAAAGAACTAAATCCAGGGCTAAAAGCAATACTTGAATCTCCAATACTTAGATACATTATGAATCACCATGCTTTTTAGGATCCAATCAAATCTGACAGGATGCATTAATGCTATTAAAAATTGTAAGAGAATTTAATGATAATAACTTAAGTCAATACTTCTCAAAATTCTGCCTACAAACAGCCCTTACAATAGATAAAAGTAAACTTGGACTTCTCGGTAATCTTGTACATAAGATTTGTATGAAACAGGCTATTTTAAAACTTGTGGCAAGTAGTTCATTATCATAATAAAATAATGATCTCATAAAATCACTTCATCCTTGTTCTCATCCAGTTTCCTGGATGCTGAGGATAATATAAAAGACACAGAAGTATAATATACTTTTTGTGCATTGCACTGCTTTATTAGAAATCTTATTTTTGTAATAACTGTGTATATTTATAAATATATATTTATGAAGTAGAAAGCTGAAGTAAGAATATGAATAGCAGTCACAGTCACATGGACAGAGACAAGCATATATTTAGTCTTTCAAGTTTCAGCTTCCTTGAATAGGGAGAATTTGTTTCATAGTTTTGAGACATAATCAGTCCCCTAAGCAACTTTAAATATCAATGACATACTTTCATTACCAATATCCATAACTGTCTCCTTTTCATTCTTGCATTAAAAAAAAACCAACATAATGAAGACTTCAATTAACTTTATATATGCATTCATGGAAGCTTAACAAATAAATCTGAGCAAATCATGTAAATATAACCAAGTAATAGATTTAAATCTCAAAATAAATTCAAGCTGAAATTATATTCTGCCATTCTGAGAGACAATCAAATTTAACTAGAGGATGAAACTGGTAATCCTTCAAAAATTAGGTCTATGAAATAAATATTTTAATGTTTTTAAATTCTTAGTTTTAGAATTTATAGTATGTTGTGTGATGTTTAAATGTTCCTCTGTGCCTCTGCAATTCCAGCTTCATGAGTTGAATATTTCTATATACTTTACCTTTTTTGCTATAGAAGAAAGCAGTTCCTTCTTCATACTTCTTAGTAAAAATTCTGGCATGTTATTTTCAATATCCTCACGTGTTCCCTTTTTATGCAACACTGCAGCCAGAAATGAAATAACCTGGAATGAAGGAAATATTTTTTTTTTTTTTTTAGTCACTGTGGATAATGTATTGTGATACAAAATATCACTGATTACATGACTATCCAATTAATGACAAAGTACATAAAAATAGATTTGTTGAAGGGAAATATAAAATGAAAAACTAGTATTGATTTTCCTCACTTGTATTAATAAACAAGTACATTATAATAGGAAAAAGCATATTGCTATATCTTCCATGCTAGGTAGTACCCACTCAGTGAATATTTTTGTAATTCCATCAGGAAGGACATTACTTTCTTATTTGGTTCTATCCATGAAACTATCTCTTCCTATCCTCTATTAGAATAAACTGTATACATTCTTCTTTCCTTGTAGAAAAATAATTCCAAAACAAGAGTAATATTTGGCTCATAAATCTGTACACTTTTGTTCATCTAATAAATAAAAGTAGAATGACAGAATGTTATTTTAAGATAATCTAATATAATTCATCAATACAAGCACCACTTTGAACTATAGCTACTACCCAAAAATCAAGTGAGAAAGACAGAAAGATAGAAAAAAGAACACATCATTTCACATACAAGCAGCAAGAAATACTGAATCAATAAGACACTGGCTGGAATTTTAGCTCTGGATATTTGACAGCTATGTGAACATGGACAAGGTAATTAATCTCTCTAAATATTATCTATAAAAATGGCGAAATAATATTGGCATGATTGTTTTAAAGACTAGAGGGAAGGTGTATGAGGGGTCTATATGAAGGAAAGAACTGATCATTACTTAAAAATAAATTATAGAAATATTAAAACTAAAAAACAAACTGAGAGAATCAGAAAAACCATAGAAAAAGATATTTTAAACATGTAAATACCAATAATCTGAATCACAAATGACAGAAGAATGAATGGCACATGAGAAATATCTGAAGAAATCAAAGTTGAAAATTATCCAAAAAATAAAAAGCATAGATTCAATATCTAATAAGAACACCAAACCAAAGGGGAGCTGGGGACAATCAAAACAAAAATAAAAAACAAACTTACAGGGGTTGGGGTTGTGGCTCAGTGGTGGAGCACCTGCCTGGCTTGTGTGAGGCACTGGGTTCAATCCTCAGCACCACAAAAAGATAAATAAATAAAATTAAGGTATTGTGTCCATCTACAATTAAAATTTATTTTTTTAAAAGCCTTACAAATATCCACAAGTAGGTGCTACACAGAAAAAAATAAATATTAAAAACGGAAGGAAAAAACAACTACCTATAAAGCTGCTAATAGGTAGATAAACAGCTGAACCTGCACTAAAAACAATGGAAGACCTACAACACAGAATATTCTCCAACTTCCATAGAAAATAAAAGCAACCTACATTTTTATACCCTGTAAAAATATTCAAGAATGAAGAGTAAAGATAATTTTATATAACAAAAAACTGGGTCAATTTATCACTAAAAGAGCCACACTAAAGAAAATAACTACAGGCCCCAGTCCACCCCTCCACCCGCGGGGCAGACACCCGCCAGAGCCTAGCCTCTGGCACAGGGCCGCCTCTTCCGACCAGAAGACTACCACCACGGGAGCCCAGGCCCAGCTCAGAGCCTTTCACACTGACTTGCGTAGGACCCAGGTCCGGGGTAGGTCTGAGTTCACCCCCCCCCCCACACACATACCTGAGAGCCTAAGCCTAACCCACTTCCATCTTGGGACACTACCGTCATCACCATAGCCTTCCCCAGGCAGTAACCCTAACATTTTGATAGCAGACAGGGCCTAGAAGCAGCTGCATCTCAGAGCAGGCATCCCAAAGGGAGTGTGAGGCCCACCCTTTCAGTCCCATCTCTGCTTCCCTCTTGGGGCACCTTAACTGTTATCTTGAGTTACCTCAGCTATTGCCACCACCACCTTTAGATGCAGTAGCATACACTGAGGGACACCAGCAGGGTCTAGAATCCCCACATCAAGGTGAGGTATACAAGAATATAGGGAAGAAACTATAATATCTCAGATCCACTCTGCAAGAAAGGAAGACACATAGACAACATGAAAAAACAAGTCAGAAATCCTTAAAATGAAGGATACAATTACCAAATTAAAAACTCAATAGAAAGCATAACCAACAAACTAGATCACTTGGAAGAAAGAACATCAGATAATGAAGACAAAGTATACAATCTGGAAAATAAAGTTGATCACACAGTGAAGAAAGTTAGAAACCATGAAGAGAACATCCAGGAATTACGGGACAGCATCAAAAGACCAAATGTAAGAATTATTGGGATAGAGGAAGGCACAGAGTTTCAAACCAAAGGAATGCACAATCTCTTTAGTGAGATAATATCAGAAAACTTCCCAAGCATGAAGAACGAATTGTAAAACCAAATACAAGAGGCTTATAGGACACCAAATGTACAAAATTACAACAGATCTACACCAAGGCACATTATAATGAAAATGTCTAGCATACAGAATAAGGATAGACTCTTAAAGCCACAAGAGAGAGGAATCAGATCACATATAGGGGGAGACCAATTTGTATCTCAGCAGATTTTTCAACCCAGACCCTGAAAGCCAGAAGATCTTGGAACAGCATATACCAAGCTCTGGAAGAAAATGGATGCCAACCCCAAGAATCTTATATCCAGCAAAACTAAATTTTAGATTTGATGATGAAATAAAAACCTTCCATGATAAACAAAAGTTAAAAGAATTTACAACTAGAAAGCCTGCACTACAGAACATCCTCAGCAAAATATTCCAAGAAGAGGAAATAAAAAACAATGATGAAAATCAGCAGAGGGAAGGATTACACTAAAGGAAAATTTAATCAGAGGAGAAACCAAATCACATTAAATACCAAAATTAAACAAAAATAGCTGGGAATACAAATCATGTCTTAGTAATAACCCTGAATGTTAATGGCCTAAACTCACCAATCAAAAGACACAAACTAGAAGATTGGATCAAAAAATTAAAAAAAAAAAAAAAAGAAAAGATCCAATATTATGCTGCCTCCAAGAGACTCGTCTCATAGGAAAAGACATCCACAGACTAAAGGTGAAGGGTTGGGAAAAATCATACTACTCACATGGACTGCGGAAGCAAGCAGGGCTTTCCATTCTCATATCAAATAAAATAGACTTCAAACTAAAGTCAATCAAAAAGGACAAAGAAGGACACTACATACTGATCAAGGGAACCATACACCAACACCAACAAGACTTAACAATTATAAAATCTATATGCTCCAAACAATGAAGCATCTTACATTCATCAAACAAACTCTTCTCAAGTTCAAGAGTCAAATAAACAACAACACAATAATTTTGAGTGACTTTAGCACACCTCTCTCAACACTAGATAGATCTTCCAAACAAAAGCTTAATAAAAAAACAATAGAACTCAATAATATAATCAATAACTTAGACTTAACTGACATATATAAAATATTTCATCCTTCAACGAGAAAATACACTTTCTTCTCAGCAACACATGGATCCTTCTGTAAAGTAGACCATATACTATGCCAAAAAGCAACTCTAAGTAAATATAAAAAAGTAGAGATACTACCCTGCATTCTATCAGATCATAATGGAATGAAATTAGAAATCAATGATAAAATAAGAAATAAAAGCAACTCCAACACCTGGAGACTAAATAATATGTTAGTGAATGAACAATGGGTTGCAGAAGACATCAAGGAGGAGATTAAAAATTTTTTAGAGGGGAATGAAAACACAGATACAATGTATTGAAATCTCTGGGACACTATTAAAGCAGTTCTAAGAGGAAAGTTCATTGCATGGAGTTCATTCCTTAAAAGAAGAAAAAGTCAACAAATAAATGACTTAACATTACATCTCAAAGCCCTAGAAAAAGAAGAACAAATCAACACCAAAAGCAGAAGACAGGAAATAATTAAAATCAGAGCTGAAATCAATGAAATTGAAACAAAAGAAACAATCGAAAAATTGACAGAAAGTTGGTTCTTTGAAAAAATTTTTTAAAAATTGACAGACCCTTAGCCATGCTAACGAAGAGAAGGAGAGAGAAAACTCAAATTACTAACATACATGATGAAAAAGGAAATATCACAACAGACAGTACAGAAATACAGAAGATAATTAGAAATTATTTTGAAAACCTGTAATCCAATAAAATAGAAAATACTGAAGGCACTGAAAAATTTTTAGAGTCATATAATTTGCCCAAATTGAATCAGGATGATATACACAATTTAAACAGATCAATTTCAAGTGACAAAATAGAAGTCTACCAACCAAGAAAAGCCCAGGACCAGATGGATACACAATCAAGTTCCTCAAAACTTCTAAAGAACAACTAATACCAATACTCAATTTATTTCAGGAAATAGAAAAAAAAGGGAGCACTTCCAAATTCATTCTATGAGGCCAATATCACCCTGATTCCAAAACCAGGCAAAGACACATCAAAAAAAGAAAACTTTAGACCAATATCTCTAATGAACATGGATGCAAAAATTCTCAATAAAATTCTGACAAATCGAATACAAAATCATATCAAAAAGATCATGTACCACGATCAAACGGGATTCATCCCAGGGATGCAAGGTTGGTTCAACATACAGAAATCAATAAATGTAATTCACCACATCAATAGACTTAAAGATAAGGATCATATGATCATCTCAGTAGATGCAGACAAAGCATTTGACAAAACAAAGCACCGCTTTATGTTCAAAACACTAGAAAAATTAGGGATAACAGGAACATATCTCAACATTGTAAAAGCTACTCTTACTCCATCCTGCCTTCTTTTGATTGATAGATATTTTTTAGAATGGACTAAAGACTCCAATTAAATGTCAGAGATGACACAACAGACAAAAGAGCTATGTACAAGAGATACACTTTAAAGACAATGGTAGCTTGAAATAAAGGATTGGGGGGAATACCATTTAAAAGCAAGCATACTGGAGTGAGTATCTTAATATCAAGTGAAGGATATTTCAAAAAGAGTATGGCCAAAAATGTAAGCATATTTCATAATTATAAAGTGGTGAATTCATCAAGAAGACATAAAAATCATAAAAAAGTAGACCCTAATAACAGAAAGGAAGGTCTTGAAGACCCATATTCAAGTGAAATCAGCAAGAGGAAGAATAATGGATAGAATGAATGCTCTATTTTATTAACACACACATTCATGAAAATTATAGCTTGTTCAACAAAATAAAAATAGCTGTACTTCATAAAATTAAAAATTTTTGTGCATCATAAAACAGTATTAAGAAAATGAAGAGACAACCTAAAGAATGGGAAAAAAATATTTACAAATCATATTCTATAAAGGTTTAATATCTAAGATATTTAAAGAATTCTTGTAATTCAATAATAAAAAAGACAACCCAACTAAAAAGCAGACGAAAGACTTAAAATATGTATTTCTCCAAAGAAAATATACAAATGGCCAAAATGCACATAAAAGACATTCAACATCATACAGCATTAGAGAAATGCAAATTGAATCCATCAGGAGATATCACTTCATAAATACTAGGCTATAATGAAAAGACATTATAAAATTTATGAGATGGAGAAATAGGAAACCTTGTGCATTGTTGGTGGGAATGTAAAATGGTATAGGCACTGTGGAAAATGGTATGATTAGTCCCTCAAGACAAAAAAAAAAAAAATTGAATTATCAGATGACCCAGTAATTCCACTCTAAGGAATTCCACTCCAAAAATTGCATACAAGAGAAATGAAAACACATGTCTATATAGAACCTGTCCATTAATGTTTATAGAAGAAATATTCATAATAGTCAAAATGTCCATCAAAGAAATATTCATAATAGTCAAAATGTCCATGAAAATGTCCATTACAAAGATAAATTGTGTTATATACATACAATGCAATATTTTTCAGCCATATAAAGGAAGCAGGATACAACTTGAATGAGACTTGAAAACACTACCATAAGTGAAAGAAATCAGTCACAAAATGTCATATATTGCATGATTTCTTTTATATGAAATATTCAGAAGAGGCAAATCCATGGAGACAGGAAAATCTACGGCTACCATGGGATGAGGGAAGGGAGAAATAAAAAAAATTGTTACACAATGGATATGGGTGTATGATGAAAAAGTTTGGAAAACTAGAGAGAAGTGGGAGCTGCACAGCATTATAAGTGCACTGAATTGTATACTTTAAAATGGTAATTTATGTTATGTGTATTTCACCTAATAAAAAATTATAGCTTACATTTTTATAAGAACTCATTGTGTACAATGGCATCATCAAAGTTATTTTTGTTCTTTGAAAAAGCAAAAAAAAAAGTATATAATGTGTTTTAGTACATATCAATAATCCAATAACCAGTAGCTATTTTTGTAGTATCATTCCTTTAAAGTAAGGAAACTTGGTTCCCTATACATAATCTTAAGTGTTATAATATAGTAGATTTTGAGGAAATTATGCTGTCAAAAAGATTACAAAATAATGATATACCAAGAATGGTCAAATCTTATCCTGAGCCTTAAAACAGTCTAACAAAATTTGCATTTTAATTTGCAAGAGTTAAGCAAAACTTCAGAGTTTGACCAACCAGCCTTATACTATTTATGTGACCATGGGCAATTTATATAACTGCTCTATGAATTTTACTTTCTCATCAATAAAATAGAGGCAATAATACCTAATTAATACAAATGTTCAATGAAAAATGTCCATTAAAAACCCTGGCACATAATTAAATATAAGTGATAACCACAGAACCATACTATTACCCAATTCAATCTAAAATTCATTAATGCTTTAATGAAACTGTATTTACTCCCTAGTACATGACAGGCACTGTGTTGGGTGCTGGAAAAGTCTAGACAATAGGCTATTCTGATTGATTCAGTAATGTGAAATTCAGCTGATTGAGGGGTTAGGAACAAAAAGGTGGTGAGAATATACACTGAAGGAGCATGGGTAGGAAAAAGTAAACAAAAGAACACAAAATAAACATCTATTAAATAATTCAAGGAGAGATTAATGTGAACAAATTGGCTGACATAAATTAAAGGAGGCAAATAACCTTATTTAAGCATTAGACAATTTAAATATTTTTAATATCACCCAAGAAAAAGATCTTTGATACATGCTCGGAATTTACACTTTGTAAGTATTTGAATCAGTTAAGCTTAAAGTTTTATATTCAAAATTTTACATTCAAAAATAAGTAACTGAAGCTTAGAAGTGATTGAATTTCTTCATATAAATATTCATAACATTTTGGACTCTGACAACATCTTGGAATATAATTTAACACTGAATCACAGTCAACGTGTAATGAAAAGTTCAGGTAACCAGAGTACTGACTGGAAGGGGACATAAGTAAATTTTGTAGAATGAAAGAATCATTCTGTATCTTGATCAACATATTGGTTACCAGACATATACACTTCAAAACTCCTTGAACAGTATATTGAAGATCTTTCCTTTTTATGATTTGTAATCATATTTTAATTAAAGACAGGCACCCACATAAACACACATACATTGAAATATATGTGAATGATATATGCATTAAAAAATATATATATATCACTCCTTATATATATATTCACTTTAATTTTAGGCAACTATTCCTCAGAGGTTACTTAAAAGTATTGAACTCTAGTTCGTGAAATATATACTTAAGTGTTTGTGGATATAATATACAGATGTCTGCCACTTTAAAATGTAGCAAAAGATAGATTGATGGATGGATAGGTATGTCATAAAACCATGAGTAATGAAATGTTAACAAAATCTAGGCAGCTGATATATAGCTATATTGCACAATTCTTTTAACTCTTCTTTTTGTTTAAAAAGTTTGATAAGATGTTGGGGAAAAAATCAGTTTAGAACCTTCAACAACATAGAAAAAAAGCTGATTATAAAATAGTAATGATCATGCAACTCTACTTTTTGTTAATTTCTATATGTGTATGTATACATATATTTATGTATGTTGCATATTCAACTATTCCCTCTTAACTAGATCCTTTCAATTCACTTAAAAAATACTTAAGAATGTCTGATCCACAAACATAAAACCACAAAGAAGAAACTCCCTTAAAATCCCACACCACTTCCTTCAACTACTACTAGGTCACTCCTGTCCCCTTCCAAAGTCACATTTCTTTTTATTCTTATTTGTTCTCTTTAGTTATGCATGACAGTAGAATGTATTCTGACATCATATGTACATGGAGCATAACTTCCCATTCTTGTGGTTGTACATGATGTGGAGTCCACTGGTCATGTATTCATATATGAACATAGGAAAGTGACGTCCAATTCATTCTGCTCTGTTTCCCATTCCCATCCCCCCTCCTGTGCTTCCATTCCCCCCTGTTCAATATGGTGAACATCCTGTCACTTCTCCCCACACACCCCATTGTGAGTCAGCATCCGCATATCAGAGAGAACATTCAGCCTTTGTTTTACGGGGGATTTGCTTATTTCACTTAACACGATAGTCTCTAGTTCCATCCATCTCCTGGCAAATGCCATAATTTCATTCCTCTTTATGGCTGAGTAATATTCCATTGTGTATATGTACCACATTTTCTTTATCCATTCATCTGTCTAGGGCACTTAGGTTGGTTCCATAGCTTAACTATTGTGAATTGAGCTGCTATATAAACACTGATGTGGCTGTGACACTATAGTACACAAAGTCACATTTCTTAAAGAGGTAAGTACACTTCTCCTTTCCATGTTTTCATTTACTCAATATAAAACTAACATAAACTCCAGCAAAATAGCTTTTGCTGAAGATACTAATGACTTCTTTGTCACCACACCAAATGGACATTTTTCAATCCTCAGCCCTGGTGGAATACAAAATATCAAATTTGTCTACTCTTAAATTTAAAATAAGGGAAAGACACTATTTGGTATGTAAAACAAGCTTTAGAAAAAAGCTGGGTGCCTATAGTTTCAGCTACTCAGAGGGCTGAGGCAGGAGGATTGCTTCAGCCCAGGAGTTCTAGAATAACCTGGAGAATGTAGTGATACCTCATCTCAAAAAAAAAGTTTAATTTCATTATATGACCAAGTTTGAAAATAAAAAGGAGAAAACTTAGAGGCTAAAATTAGGAAAAGGGACCAGGGGATGAAGAAGAAAAGAAGACAGAACCATAGTCAAAATAGTAAATGCCGCTGGTCTATTTTCATTACCCAATTCTATAGTATTTTGAAATTCGAATGAACTCATAAACTATTGTCCACATTTCTTCAATTGGCTCAATCTATATCTATATCTATATCTATATCTAATCTATATCTGTAGAAGCTCTGCCAAATGGCCTATTTATGTAGAAATTATTCTCCAAGTTACAACAATAATCAAAGAAGTGAGTCCCAAAGGATCAGACAAATCCAGCCTGGTATCAAATCAGTACAAAAACTATTTCCTAAGACTTTCATGGCACAGAGTACAGCTGCTCAAAGCCTTCCATGGAAACCAGCAACTCTGCAGTAAGATCAGCCGTTAAAAATAATTCTGTAAAATGGAAAATAAAGGGAATTTCTTTGTAAACATGGGCTTGGGCATGAAAGATGAGCTTCTAATTTGAGGCTAAATGTGCCCAATTTGAATTGTATTCATTTTAGATGGTCACTTTTTATAATACCATCACGTTTCTGATTTTGAAGATGCACATGCATTGATTAGTCAAAGAATAGTAAAGAACATTCTAGTAGATGCAAAACAGTACAAGTATATGTAAAGTTAGTCACACCAGAGCTTTCTTTACTTATTTTCCTTTAGAACTTCTCCACTTATCTTGGTCACATCCCGAAGGTTCCTTTCTTTATTCTTGTCATCTACCCTCCCAAGGAAACAAATTCACTCATCCCACAAACAACTCAGCACCTCCCGTGTGGAGGCCTAAACCACCTTCATTGCCTGGGTGTAAAGAAACACAGAGGATGGCTAAAAGCAAAACATGCTGTGACTATTGGAGGATTTTATTTTAGCCTACCTTTTCACACCAAAACCTCATACACAGTAGCATGACTAGGCTGTTTTTAAATGTTAAATTGAGTTTTTCACTTACCTTTAAGCTCCACTAACCAATGGAAGTATCACTGAATAAAATAGCACAACTTCAATTAGGAAGGAAACACAGAAGGCCTTCATCACAATCTAGACAAACCCAGAGTGAAAATCTGGGTGACTTCTGAAAACCCAGGGTGACTGTTCAGCATAAAGTCCAGATTCAAAACTCGAATCCTTTTGGATCACAGACCTCTTTGAACATCTAAGTTAAGGAGCCTGTGGCAGGCAGCTTCTGATAGAGTTCCCAGCAATCCCCACTTCTCTGTATTCACAACCTTCCTCTAGTTGAGCTTGAAGTGGCGTTAGCAACTTGCTTCCAGTGAACAGAAAGTGGCAAAAGGAGGGGACAACGTTTTTGTAATTAGGTTACAAGACCATGACTTCCATTTTCCTAGCACTCTCTCTTGCCCTATTACTTGCTTTTCCTGATAAAGCAAGCTATGTGTTGTGAGATGTTCCATAACAAGGTCCAAGCAGCAAAGAAGCATGGGAGGCCTGAGTCCCACAAGCCACAAGGAACCAAATCCTACCAACACCCATGTGAGCTAGGAAGCGCATCCTCCCAGGTCAACGTGAGACAGCAGCCTGCAAGAGGCAGAGCCAGAGGGCCCAGCTAAGCTGCACACAGACTCCTGACCCACAGAAACTATGAGGTGATAAATGTGTATTGTTTTAAGCCGCTGAATTTGGGGGTAATTTGGTTTACACCAACATAAAACTAACAAAATACCCTCTATGAAAAGTACACAATATACAAACTCCAGTATACATTTAAGGGAATGTCCATCAGTTGAATGCCTAAGTAGTTCAGACATTACAGATCAGGAAACTTCTGATATGAGAAACTCAAAATGATATGCATAAAAGACCTGTAGCAAATCATGCCATGTCCTATACCAAATGTAGAATTCTTTCCTTCCTAAAGTATTATTAAGAAAGTTTATATTAAATATAATTGATATAATATAAATATTAATATATATCAATACATATTAGTATACATTAATTTATATAAATATAATGTAAATATTACCACAGGTAAAATAATACCAAAGTCAACTAATGCCAAAATGTAATATATTTCAAAGGTACTAAATAGGTATTGAAGATAAAATAGAGACAGTCAATTTTGAGATTTTTCTGTCCAGTTGGTGAGACAAAAACAAACACACGCACATGTACACACACAAATATCCATCGTGATGGTAGTACAAATAGAGATTTGCACACAGAATCCACTCCTGTATATAATATAATGACATTATTGAAGTTTAATTATAATCTAATTAGAATAAATACCTGAACTGTTTTTCCAAGTCCCATGTCATCACCCAGAATACATCCTCTTCCTTGGATGTAGTGTCCATAGAGAAACTGAGCTCCTTCCCTTTGGTAGTCTCTCAAATACCTATTAATGGTATAAGGAATAGAATCTCCATCTTCAGATAATTTAAAGGCATTAGCAGATGATGGAAATTTTCGGTCTGGGAAAAATGGTTTTTCCAAATCTTCATCATCAAATATAAAACTCCTGGGGCAACCTTTAGCAGATTTTACTTCTTGAAGTCTTTTAAGAGGTATTTTCCTTTCTTGAAAATCTGAATATAAGACAACAGCAAATGACTTGCCATTTTCATCCACTGTGATAGATTTTATGCTTGCTTCACAAAGTTTTTCATCATGTGGAGAAGGAGCAAGACATCTTTCTCCTGGAAGCCACCTGTCTACAATAATAAAGAAAAGAAAATTTTCAGATCTAGCTTATAAATAACATCTTATCCACTACTATGAGAAAAAAAACGAATCCAAAAATCTTTTTAAAATAACTGAAACAAAGTAAAATATATTTATGTGTAGATATTTTCCTAAAATATATTATCAGATGTCCTATAATAAACAAAGGGCATATAATTCACTTCCTGTCACTCTTATCCTGGTGATATGCCATAATCCCCTGGTGATTCTGATTCAGTACATATGGGTCATGGGCATCTGGTTTTATTATTTTGTTTCATTGTTATTGTTGAATTCAAATATGAGACTGATGCTCAGCCAGGGTGAACCACTGATTTAACTACTCCTACTGACTCATGAACATTATATATTATTCATGATATGACAGAGTAAGATTGAGTAGGACTTGGTAAAAAGTAAGCTAAATCCTTTGGACAGCAATGTTTCTGTGGTTCATCTGTCTGCATCTTTTTAAATTATTCCCACCTCCTTTCTCTGGAGACAGGTGCTTCTTTTCACGGTCAATACTGCTGCTTCTAAACCACTGTTCCAATTGGTATTCAACTAGACAAGGGAAACTCCAATTACAGGGTGATGTTACAGCTTTGTCACAACCTTTTCCCTTCTAGGTTTCAAATAGTGAGGTTTTTAGGAAATGAATTCTAAGTTCTCTAACACCTTATTATTCTTTGAGGAGTCTGATCTCTATATTTGTGAACTTATCCTGTGCTGAACTGTTTATTTTCCATCCTGAAGATACAGCACTGTGAATGGAGAGGAGTTCTTGATACAGTATACTATTAGTACAATTTGAAAGGTACCAAATAAAGGAAGCTAAGTAAAAATTTTTCCAAATGGAATTTCTTTTTTTTTTTTTTTGAAATGTTTTTTTTTTAATTTTTTATTGTTGGTTGTTCAAAACATTACATAGTTCTTGATATATCATATTTCACACTTTGATTCAAGTGGGTTATATAAGACAACAGCAAATGACTTGCCATTTTCATCCACTGTGATAGATAGAAACTCCCATTTTTACCCCGTATACAAATTGCAGAATCACATCAGTTACACATCCATTGATTTACATATTGCCATACTAGTGTCTGTTGTATTCTGCTGCCTTTCCTATCCTCTACTATCCCCCCTCCCCTC
>NW_025999926.1:4851202-4902409 GCF_001458135.2 Marmota marmota marmota
TCTTCTCTCTCTACCCCCTCCAAATGGAATTTCTACGGCAAGATTCCAAAGTATTATATGACTATAATCACAAGAATATTAAGAATTATTTTTCTTACACATTTCTCATTAAGATAAGTAGTTTCCTAGAGTCTTCCTAATGATCTCTAATTAGATTTTCATAACATCCATGATCATAATATGACGTTTATATTGTCTTAAGCAAGAATAACTCCTAATGATATTTTTCATCAATTGTTCCTCAAAAGTAAAGCCATAATTCCCATTAATTTTGGTGAGGTGGTTTTATCACAGCAATCATAAGTAAGCAGGGAAAAACCTGTTTTCTACTAATCTTTCAATCCAAACTGAGAACTGTTACACTATTCTGAAAGACAGAGTTTTAATGTGAAATTAACACTCTGATCTACTGTAAGGGTAAAACAGCAAATGGGTCAGTGGGTCTTGTTTTAACAACAGTGCTGTTTGAGAATTAAAACCTAGAGTTCCCTTACTACAACTCTTAACACATTGATTGATGTAGGTTGTCTACCTAGCAAATGTCTTCTCCTTTTTAAGACTTAATTCTTTATCTATTGTTCAACATATGATTGAAGCAGCAATTATTCACTAGACATTGTCTTACAATGGGTATAAAGCAGAGAAAAATTAATGTAAAAAATGATGACTTGTCTTTCTGCATCTGATTAACTGGGATCATTAATAATTAACTTTTCAAGGTAGAAAACAATTAGTCAACCCTTAATCCTCTTTTTATATTACTCCCATATCCAATCCATCAGAATCTTTCTGGTTCTACTTCAAAAATATCACTTTCCTCCATGCCACCATCACTCTAAAGCAAATACTAGCCAACTGTAATATCTGTAATGAATCAGATATTAGCTATTTTTTGCTAACTCTAAGTTTTGAGGGCACACATTCTTTAGTCACTGTAAGGCAAAAACAACTGCAGATAATAAACAAATGGGGCTGAGTTCTAATAAAACTTTATTTACAAAAGGAAGCATCAGACTAGATTTGGTCTGTGAGTGGGCAGTAGCTTAGTGACCTTTGCCCTAATGCACATCACCATCACCTTAGCAACCTAAGCAACATCTTGTCTCAACATGAAATTTCAAAGAAAAAAAAAAGGGGGGGGGGGGAAGGGTCTAAGAAATGTGTCCCAAGTGGTATAGCATGTGCAAAAAAAACCGTGAAGGGCATCACATAACTTATGGGTATCTTTCTGCTTCCTGAGTTTGGATAATTTCTAGAACTAAACAGATAGGGTCTGAGCTAGGGAGGAATCTCTCACTATCCAGACTCCAGAACAAACTGTCAATTGGGAGGGTTTCCTGTTGGACTGAACGGAGGACTGGAAGTAATGCTAGACCATGATCTGTTCTCTCGCCCTCTTTGATTCACCCTCCTTGCTACTGGAATATGACAAGCAGGCTCCCACCCCTGGGCCCCTAAGCTTTCTGTTCCTTCCACTGGCACTTTCCCTAAATAGCCAAGTGACTAGATTTCACTGCAAATGAGCATCCCAGTGACCATCTCTGTTCAGCAGCTTCATCTGTTTGCTTTTACCTGCAGACTCCTATAGGCATACGTGTATACATACTAGAGGACCCTGAAGGACAATGTCAACAATCCCAGCCCTCAGAGTTCAGGCTGGCACTGTCCTTCCTGAAACTTACCCCTCAATTCCTCATCTATTTAATGAGATAAACACCTTACTCAACGGAAAAGCGAGTCGATAAACAATCAGAAAAAACACTCAATATGTGGTAAGCTACTAATTTAGGGACAAGAACACCTCCCCGACGACTTGTGGCAGCATTTAAACCCCTGCCTCAACACAGCACGTATTAAAACTGTGCAATAAAAGTAAGCGAACTAAACAAATATCGCAACCTTCGCCCCTCTCCTTAACGACCCCCCTGCCGGCACAGGGCGTACATTGATGAAGAATGACGTCTAGGCACCACGTGGGCAATCGCATAAAGCTCTGCAGACACCCGTCTAATTTAACAATCACAAAAACTCGGCACTGACGCCAAGTTCACAGACGGGGACACTGCGCCAGGTGGCTCGGCAGTGCTGCAGGGAGTCTGACTGCAGAGGCCAGGTCCACCACCCTGAATCGCTGAATGGGTCCCAGCCCTAAAGGGGTTCGGACTGGCAGCTGTCACTCCAGGGAGCATAGCGCTCTGCCTCGGCCGGGGGGCGCGGGCGCGACGCCGCAGGCAGGTGTCCGCGGCGGCAAGCGCGGAGCCTATACCTTTGCGGGCGGATTCCGCGCGCGACCTCGGGGCCTCCGGATCCATCGGGCCGGGGGGCCGGAGCCGGGCAGCCCGGCGGCACCGAACCCCTGGCGGGCGGGCGGGCCAGCTGCGGCCCACGCCACCGCCAGCCGCGCTCCGCGCATCGCCCCCAAGCCCCTCGCGGGGCCGGGAGGGGGTCAGAGGACCCAGCCGAGCGGGTCGGCGGCGTCCGAGCCGGGGCACTGGGTGAGGCTGGCGAGATGGCGCTCCCCTCGTCGACGCGGGCCCCTCCGCCGGTGGGGAACCGGAGGCGGGCACAGGTCCCAGCTAATCTCCCCCTCAAGGTCGAGCTTCCCTCCACAGCCCACCGCCACTTCCAAGCCGGACTGTGGAAATCCCGCGAGAATGGGCTCTCGAGCTGTCACCAGAGTATCGCGAGAAGAAGACCTTGGCTCCTGTGGGCGGGGCCAACCTCCGGACGTCCTCTCCCCAGGAGACGCCGATCCGAAAAGCCCGCGGGAACTGCAACTATCGCGTGGTTTGCTGTCGCTCTTCGTGCTGAGCCGGCTTTTGCTGCTGAAAGGAGTTGGAAAAGGCTTGGGGACTGGGGTCGGGGCAGGGCTGGTAAGGAGCGGGGCAGCGACCGCATCCTAGGGCGCGCGACCTCGGGTGAGACACCCTCGGGTGAATCGCAGCTGTGGCCACTCTTGCCGTCGACAGAAGGCGGGCGTAGGAATGCCGCTGCGTTTCGGCGCTCCTCTCCCGCGGACGCCGCCGCTGGTCTGCAAGCCTAGGACCCGGGAGCGCGGGCCCGCGGACCTCCAGACCCAGGTTCGTCCGCAGGGCTACTGCCGGTCCGACAGCGCCCAGACGCCGTGGCGTGAGCCAGACACAGTTGCTGCACGTGCTGAAATGGTTGCATGTGCTGTGTAGTACTCCTGGGTTCAGCTCCTGCTGCTGCTGCAACCAATCACCACCACTTTTTCACCGCTCATTTCTTATCTTATAGTTTTGTAGGTCAGAAGTCCTATGAGGGTCTCTTTAGGTTAAAATTAAGTATCAAAGGACTGCATTCCTTTTTGGAGGATTTAGGAAATGTTGTTTGCTTGCCCTTAGCAGTTTCCGTCTACCCGTTCATTGCAGCTGAGAAAGAATCTTTGGTTATTTATTTATTATTTTTCTTGTGGTGCTGGGGATTGAACCCAGAGCCTTGTGCATGCGAGGCAAGCACTCTATCAATTGAGCTATATCCCCAGCACAGAATCTTTGATTTTAAGAGCTCACCTGAATCCAAAATAATCCCACTTCCAGATCTCTACCCTTAACCACATCAGCAAAGTCCCTTTGCTATGTAAGATCGTATATTTATGGGTTCCATATATTTTTGCAGGGGATCATTATTTGGGCTGCTGGTAGGGCCTCAGGAAAACTATTTTGACTACTCATTCTGCAAATAGACTTCTGTTTGGCAGTTATTAAAAATTAGCATGTTTTAGTAAAATGTTTCAACAATACTTGTTGCTTTCCAGCAGATAAACGCTTTAAGTGATTAAACACTAAATCACCCATGCTGACCAACTCGACCCCTCTGTGCTTCACTGCCCTGCTCCTAACAATGAAGCTAATAATGAAAATGAAGTCAAAATGATACTTGTAAGAAATAAAATGAAGAAGTAAAACTCCAAAAACAGTGCCTGGTCACCATAAGCAACATGTGCATTTCTACTCTGATGGAATGCATCCCCTTGAAAGCTTTGTGCTGCACTGCAGTGGGTTCAGCTTAGTATTTTATTTATTTATTTTTTTAATTTTTTAATATTTATTTTTTAGTTCTCGGTGGACACAACATCTTTGTTGGTATGTGGTGCTGAGGATCGAACCCCGGCCGCACGCATGCTAGGCGAACGCGCTACCACTTGAGCCACATCCCCAGCCCTCAGCTTAGTATTTTAGCTAATCATTGATAGTACATTGCTAGATTAGGTTTCTAGACTAGATTCTAACCTCGGACACCAGATACTGTAGGATGTATTTCACGTATAGCTAAGAAAATTAAAACAAACTGATAATAATTGTAACTTCGGACTTCTAACATGCATCCTGATATTGGAAATGGTAAAATCTAGAAAAATACGCCTCTTGGAATTGATGGAGTACATCTGTTTTACTCAAACTCTTTTCATGTCTCTAAAATCAAAATGACAGATGGAAGTTTTGGTCAAGCTTACATTTTTTTTCCCAACAACTACCAGAGAAGTTTGACTTTTTCCTCATTTGAATAATTACCTGTGTGATACATTGATTTAAGATGTAGATCTTACAGAGCTGCCTTGTAACTAGAAGCTACAAGACAAATATAGACATAAATTGTGATTTAAATGAAAGAGATCATCTGCTTGGAGGAAAGCCCTTGTGACTAAAGGAGAGAAGGTTTCCTAATTTTCTGAGCATTATTTAGCCTCACTGCCATGGTTATGACCTATAATAAAGCAATAATCCTCGTGACATGGAAACCACTTAGTGAACTGGGTACCTCATAGAATTAGGCATCCTCAAACATTCCCTCTCCAACTATCCTCAGCATTTTCTTTTTTCCTTTCAGTACTAGGAATTGATCCCAGGGATGTTCTACCACTGACCTAAACCCCCAATCCCTTTTATTTTTTATTTTGAGACACGGCCTTGCTAAGATGCTGAGTCTGGCCTCAGCCTCCTTAGTAGCGTGAGACCCTGTCTCAAAATAAAATGTAAATAGGTCTGGATATGCAACTATGTAATAAGAGCATATTTAGCATATGGAAGGCCCTGGGTTCAAGCCCCAGCAGCAGCTGCTGCCCTAAACCCCTCCCCATCAAAAAAAAAAAAAACTACAAAAAGAAAAAATACAATGATGACAACATATACATTTCAAAAAGAATATTCCTTGAATATCAAAGGAGACTCTGAAGAAAGATGAACCCTCTAATATTTTATTCAAAAAATGTTTCTCTTCATGTTTACACTGCAAAAGTTTAAATATATGTGTTTGTGTGGTTCACAGGTCTCCAAAACCATGAATTAATTCAACAAAAGACTGAAAGGAGAAAATATTAAAATATTTAAACCTGCAGTGTTGTTTCATGCAATATTTCATGTCATGCCAGCTGATTAGCCTAGGAATTCTGCAACAAAACACCAGAACTGAGCTGGGGACTTAGCTTAGTTGGTAGGGTGCTTGCCTCACATGTACAAGGCCCTGGGTTCAATCCCCAGCACCACACACACACCAAAAAAAAACTACAGGTTGAAATAGTTTCATAAAGATACTCAAAATGCCTGGCCAAGCTTTCAAAAAAGTGTGAAGTACTCATGGGCCATCAATAAGGGGGTAAGTGAAAGCCAGCTTGTTAGGTGGCACTTCTCCCACACTGTCCTGGAGGCATTTGGCCATCTTGGTTACAGAAGAGTCTGAACGTAGCAGACTGAAAGATCTAAAGAAATGACCCAAAATGCAGCGTAAAAAGATCCAGGAGATGGAAAACACAAAAGGAAGGCAAGAAATAAAACAGAGGATAGAAGGCAAAAGTCAAAAATACATCTGAGTTCTACAAATAAGGGGAGACCAGGGGAGAAGTGGGTATGTTCAAAGAAATAAGAGCTGGTGTTCTTAGACTGAGGGTATATAATGAATTAGAGACATGGAAAGGGTATCTCAGTAGTTAGAGACACTGAAGCAGAATTTCAGAAGAAAGTAAAAGGAATCTTGAAAACGATCATTGGAAAAGTCAGATTTCCTTTCTTCAGTAAAACGACAATTTAACTGACAGTAGCAGACTTCTTAGTGACAGTGATGCTTGGAGACAATGAGACACCAGCCTCAAAGTGCAAAGAGAAAATAACTGCCAAAGTGGAATTTTACAGGAAGCTAACTTTTAATCTGGGTAAAATAAGAATATTTTTTTCAGGCAAAACCAAAACATATCATTGATGCACTGTTACTACAGGTCCTTTTTAAGGATTTTGAGCTTGAGAGATTAGAAATGTAAGAAGGAATGATTAGCCTAATCAAATGGATAAACAACCATTGACTGTATGAATTAACAAGTTGTAAGTTCTTGGAATAAGTTAATTTGGATGTATAAAAATATACTAAAATTCAAATACATCACAATAATGGCATAAAATGTGATGATAGCGCTATGGCTTCAGTATGAAATGTCCCCCAAGTCCCCCTGTGTTAGAGTTAGTCCCCAGCTCTGGACTGTGGGGAGGCAGTGGAACTTTAGAGGCCGAGTCTAATGGTCATTGTGAGTGTGTTCTCCATGGAAAATCGGGATCCCAGCCCCTCCTCCCACCTCCTGTCCTCTCTCTGCTTCTGGGTCACTGAGATTGGAAGGTGCTCTCCCCATGTGTTCCTGCCAGGATGCACTGCCTCATTCCCAGGCCCCAGAGCACTAGGGCCAAGCAGCCAAGGACTGAAACCTCCGAAACTGAGCCCAAACAAACATTCTTTCCTTTTAAGTTGAATTATCTCAAGTAGTTGTTATGGAAAGCTGACTCACACAGACAGTAAAAGAATCTAGGATGTGTAAAATGTCAGATGAGGCAAAGCAAACTCTAATGCAAAAAGTTGAAGAGGTATATGAACAACGTAAATAATGATAAGAGGCTTTTCTATTTTTGTAAACTAAGAAGGTAAAAAATGTTCTCAACTTACAACCTAAAAATGATCTCCAAAAATATGAAAGCTGTCACAATTTCAAGGGGAAACTGATTAGTCCATAATATGATAGGAATTTTTAATATACTTCACTAGTAATTATCAGATTAAGAAGAAATGTAGATTTGAGCCAGGCACCATGGTACATACTTGTAATCCCAGTGACTCGGGAGGCTGAGGCAGGAAGATTGCGAGTTCAAAGCCAGCCTCAGCAACTGTGAGGCGCTAAGCAACTCAGTGAGACCCTGTCTCTAAATAAAATACACGAAAGGGCTGGGGATGTGGCTCAGTGGTTAAGCACCCCTGAGTTCAATCCCTGGTAGCAAAACCAAACAAAAAAATAGATTTGTACCACACAATTAATAGACTTAATCTAATGAATGCATATAGCATACTCAATCTTATTGTCCGAATAAACATTTTGTGAGCGTGTGTGAACATTTATAAAAACCGATCATGACCTGTATATGTCTTAAGGCAAATCTCAGTGCTAGATTTTAAATTACGGATATCAGAAAGAATGAATCATAACTGCCATTATTCACAACATAATTATCAGTCATATAAAAAACAAGAGATTATGCAGATAAATTCTTAGAAAAGGGGAACTGATTGTGGATACAAGGCAAATGATAAGTCACTGTGTTCCTAACACATTAGCAACACAAGTTAGAGAATATAATTTTAAAAAGGAACTTTTATAGTGATAATAAAAATATAGAAGAATAACTGTGATTATCTAAAAATATGTGCAAGATGTTTATAAAGGTAATAATAAAATTATATTGGAAATCTAATAGAAGAGATATACTACACTCATGATATAACAACTCAATATGAAAAAGACTTCACTTTTCCCAAAATTGATTTATAGTGTAATTCCTTGCCAAATTACTGACAGCTTTCTTTCCCTGGACCTGAACAAGGATATTTGTTAAAATTATATGAAACATAAACTGCTAGGAATAATCAAGGCAACTTTGACATCAGGAAGGAAATGAAGAACCGTTCAACAGATATTGTTGGAATATCGATGTTATACAGGGCACATGGGACTGAATTTTTCTCTACACTGCACACAAAGTTGAGCTCCAACTAAATTTAAAACTAAATGCAAAACCATTTAAAAGATTTAAATTTAGTGAGATATTTGTGGTTTTGATTTTTGATGGGTTATTTTGCTGCAGCCGGACTGCGGCAGATAATGGGGATTGAACTCATGTGTGCTAGGCAAGCAGTCTATCACTGACTGGCTCTTTTTATCTTATTTAGAGATAGGGTCTCACTGAGTTGCCTAGCTTGACCTCTAACTTGGGATCCTTCTGCCTTGGGTCCCAGGTAGTTGGGGTTACAGGTGTGTGCCACCATGCCCTTTTTTGTAAGATTTTTTTTTTTTAAACTCAACAAGTTCCTTTCACAACAACTCAATAAGACCCTGTCTCTAAATAAAAATAAAAAATAGGGGCTGGGGATGTGGCTCAGTGGTTGAGTGCCCCTGAGTTCCATCCCTGATACCTACCCCAAAAAACTACTAGAACAATTATGCCGTCAGTGGGCCATGCAAAGAAGTTGCCTTAGCATGCATGACTTTAATCTAACTCCTTAAGTGAATGTGACTGTATTTTATTGTTTGCATGTCAAAATTTGCATGTTACTGATGCATATGTGGTTATGTTCAAAGCATTCCTTTTGGCATACTTTTGTTTTATTTAACAGAAGATTCTAATTTAATAACAATTAAATGAAAATTTACAAACATGAGACATTTATAAAAGGCCTATATCATGTGTGATTAACTTACTATGAAAACAATTAAAATGGAACACTAACATATCCATATAAGGACATGCTACCCAACTTTGTTAGCTTTAAAGAAACAAAAGATAGGTTTAAAATTTAAATGTAATTCAATGAATTAATATTGCTTTAACTAAGTACAAAAAAATACAGCCTTGATTACAATGATATTTTTAAATGCCAAAACTAACTTTTAGAAGCTAAGTTGAAAAATAAGATATCAGATAAGCTACTGACAATTTTCGGATTAAATCCCTCCTATATATTCAAAAGCACTATAGCGTAGAAAATTAGCTAATGTAAGTTCCATAAAAAGACTTTTGCCCATCTAGAAAAACACAAAGAATAAAGTGGTCTCCAAAAATCCATTACACTTTCATAATAGAATCTTTCCCCCAAAAAAAAATTCTGATCAAAGTAAAGTGAATCACATTTGAATAATATCAAGAAAATGCACAAAAATGTAAATTTGCAATATTTTACCAGCTTCCAGTAAGTAGAATAGGAACATCATCTGGATCATATTAAAATCTGTAGAGTGGAAGTGTTTTTTATCCTTATCCTGTACTCCCCTAGTAGTCTTTAGATCACATGACCTTCAAATCTAAAATTCAGTACAATTTCTAATGAAGGTAACTTTTCCTTGAATTATTTTAGGCCATATCACCTCATTTGTGGTGACTTTCTTTGAATTTTCTTTCTGAAATCCTTCAGCAAGGCAAATTATTTCCAAAAAGAAGCTGTGTAGGCAGTTTAAAATTTTTAAGTTTAAATTTTAAAGTCTGTCTATATACTTTGTAAAAGATGGTTGGCAAAATTTTACTTTTCAAAAAGTTCCCCAAACAAGCAACACCTTAGAACCATGAAATAAGGATAAAAAGTACTTTTATGGTCATTACAAGATGTGCAAACTTCCATAGTTTATTCTGAATACAAATTTAATCTTATACTTCCTTCATAAAAATTATTTGATCACTAATTCATCACTGTATTAGAAAGAGATGGAGGCGTCTGGACCCTGGCAGGGTTTAGAGATAAATTAACTCAAGGAGTTAATTAAAACAGGGAAATATGAAAAGCATGTTAAAGGTACGTGAGTTTATTTTTAAACTGGACACTTTTTTATTATAAAGCAACTCTTTCACAGGAACTGTTCCGTCCAATTAATGCGTAGATCATTTGACAGAACGGTTGAAATATCCCACACCACTTTCGCACAGTGAAAATGCAAAACCCAAAGAATTCATATTTTCAAGACTGTTAACACTTTCTCAAATTTCAATAATTCATTCAATTTCTATAGAAAAACACGAGCTCTATTTTTCTTGCTGTTAATTATTTATATAGCTCACTTTTACAAATAGGTTCTCAATATCTGAAAGCATGCAAGAATTCCACCCTCTGAAGCACTTTCTTCAGATCTTTTTGCATTACCAGTGACACCTCGATCAGGCCTTATGCAGCTGTGAATTGTCCTCGGGCTTTTTATGTTTACAACTTGAGAAGATCTGTCTTTTCTTTTTCTATCAACCTTTCCATTGGTTGATACTTTACCTACAGGAAGATTCTGTTAGTTCCTGAGACTGGAGTCCTCTGAATATTTGCATGCCCGTTGAAGGTGCATGCAAATATTCGTGAAAACTGTAAGAGTTTCAGATGGTAGTTACTAGAAGCAAACAATGTGATGTGGTGGCAGAGGCTCACACACAGCTGACTGTCATTAGAAAATAACCATTCCTCAGAGCAAAATGAGCCTAGGACCACAGCAAAGACTGCTAAGGAAAGCCAGCCCCTGTCTGCCTTCATTTTGTGTTTTAGCTTAACATTCCCTGATACAAGTGGCTGCTCTTGAGGTAGGAAAAAACATTACCACTACTTTCCAATTTTAGGTATTTTAATTATTACACAAGGTACATATCACAACTCTAAAGCAGTATGGTACAAATCTGTCATCTGCGCTACCCCTGCAAAACATATGGCCTCTCCAGGTCAGTGGGAAGTGAAGAGCAGGATCTATGCGAGATACACACAGGGCTGCTGCCTGTGTGATAAGGACTAGGACCGGTCAGGGTCAGGCGTGGGTGTCTGAACCAATGATCATTTACATTGTTCTCTTCCTGTGTGTTTCCTCACATTTCATATAACATCAGACCATTTAAGTAGAACTAACTCAGTTTAATGTCAAATTCCATCAAGTGTCTAGCTCTTACTTTTCTCCTATAACAATTTCCTAGCTATTGAGACAAATTACAAAATAATTATTAATTTTAGAACATTATGGAAGATTTAGCAGTCCCCTGAGTATTTATCAATCATCCATTCCATTTAATGAATATTTATTGAGCATGCCTATCACATGCAGGTGGCTCTATTAGGCACCAAAGGTACAGCCATAAACACAAAGGTTATGGTCCCTGCCTTCATAAAACTGAAATTCAGTAACAAGTCTGAAATTTCAGCTAAAACACAGATTGTATAGACCCATACACAGTTAAATAAGATAGGTTGCTATTTGGGGAAAAATTTTCATATTTAGATCCATTAGAGTAAAATTTCAGAATATCAAAGATAAAACTTTCTGAAGGCTTTCAGTGAGAAATAACAGTTCACTCACAAATGAAGGGTTACTATATTCACTGGAACCACTTCACAAACTTCTGCAAGAAGACAACCTCTCTTAGGGGTGAAGAGAAATCTCTGAAGCTATAATTTTGCACTCATCTGAACAGTTATGTAAATATGAATGAAATAAAAATGATCTCAGATATTGAAGCCCTCAAAATATTTGCCAAACTCATCTTAAAAGAAACACTTGACTACTATAATAGTAGACTTTCATACCCCAACTTCAGTAATGGATAGAGCAACTAAACCGGAAAAGCAATGAGGAAAGAGAAGACTTAAACACACTGCAGACAAGTTGGATTTAACAAATGTATGCAGAACAGTCCACAAAACAACAGAATGTACACTTTCTCAAGTGCACATGGAATGTTCTCTAGGATAGACATATACATGTTAGTCCATAAAAAAGTCTTCATAAATTGAAAAGTATCACACAATATACCTCTTTCAATGACAATGGAATGAAACCAGAAATCAACAGTAAAAAAAAAAAAAAAATCGAAAGTCAACAAACTGTGAAAATTAAACAATGTATACAGTAGTTTATAAAAGTAATAACAAGGGAACTTAGAAAATATCTCGAAACAAATGAAAACACAACATACCAAAACTTTTAAGAGTTGCAGAAAAAGCAGTGCTAAGAGGAAAATTTATGGCTATAAATACTTAAATAAAAAATCAGAAAGGCTTCAAATTATCAATTTAACTTTTCACCTTAAGGAACTAGAAATATCAGAACAAACTAAACCCAAAGGAGAGAGCCCAGAAGAAAAGTTTTGCACAGATGTTCAAATTACTTTGACAAGAGTACCAAGACCACCCAGTGGAGAAACACAGTCTTTTAAGAAATGACATTGGGAATGCTAAATATGCCAAAAAATGAAGTTAGACCTTTTTATCATATATAAAACAATAATTTAAAATGGAGTAAAGACCTAAACCTAAAACCTAAAACAACAAGACTCTTCGAAAAAAATTCAAGGGAGAAGTTTCATGATACTGGATCAGATAGTAATTTCTTGGCTATAAAACAAAACTCACAAGGAAACGAAAGAAAAAAATAGATAAATTGGACTTCATTAAAATGAAAAGCTTTTGTGCTCCCAAAAGGCACTGCCAACAAAATGGAAGAGCAATCAACAAAAGAAAGTATTTCAAATTATATTTTTAATAAGTAGTTAATATCCAAAATGTATAAAGAACTCCCAAAACTCAACAATAAAAATTAAAATGGGCAAGTACTGGGGTAGGCATTCTCCAAAGGCATTATGCAAATGATCAGTAGGCACGTGACAAAAACAAGTCAACATCACTAATTATTTGGTGTGTTCATCAGCTTCTCATTGCTGTGACCAAAATACCTGACATAAACAACTTAAGGGAGAAAAGATGTATTTGGGCCCAGTTTCCGAGGTCTCAGTCCATGGCTGGCTGTCTCCATTGCCTTGGGTCTGAGATGAAGCAGAATATCCTGGTAAGAAGGCATGGTGGACCTCATGGGAGTTGGGAAGGGGAGAGAGAGAACCAGAGAAAGAGAAAGGAAGAGACCAGGGACAAGATATAGTCCCTGAAGGCATGCTCCCCAGTGACCTGCTCCCTCTAACCATGCCCCTCCTACCTTGAGTTTCCACCCTCCACCTCCACAATAGCCTGTTCAACTATTAGTGGATTTTCTGCTAATGAGGTCAGAGCCATCAGGATCCAATCACTTTCCAAAAGCCCCACCTCTGAACACTAGTACACTGGGGACAAAGCCTTCCACACATGAGCTTTTCAGGAACACTCAAGATCCAAATCGAAACATTAGAAAAATGCAATTCAGAATCACAACAAAGTATCCTACTTCACAACCGTTAGGAAGGCTGTTAATTAAAAAGATAAATAAATGAAAAGCTGGGCAGGGCGGCCCAGACCTGTATTCCCAAGGACTCAAGAGGCTGAAACAGGAGGATTACAAGTTCAAGGCCAACAGGGTAACTTCGTAAGACCCTGTCTCAAAATAAAAATTTAAAAACTAAAAAGGCCTGGGGATAGAGGTCAGTGGTAGAGAGCCCTTGGGTTCAATAAAATAACAATAACAATACACACAAAAAACAAAGTTTGGCAAGGATGTGGAGAAATTGGTTCACTCTTGCATTGCTGGTAGAAATGTTCAACAGTATCGTTGCCATGGAAAATGGTAGGGTGGCCCCTCAGAAAATTAAACAGAAGTATCATATGACCCAACAATTCTAGTTCTGTATATATACTTCAAGGAACCGGAAGAAGGGACTCAGATACTTGTCCATCTGTGTTCGTAGCAGCATTATTTATAATAGCCAAAAGCAACCCAGGTGTCCACTGATGGGTAAGTGGATAAACAAGATGGGTCCTACACATATAATGGAATATTAATCCTCAAAAAGGAAAGGGATTCTGACACATAGCAGAACCTGGAAGAACCTAAAGGCAATATGCTAAGCAAATCACAACAAGACACTGTGTTAGTCCAACTATACCAGCTACCTAGAGTTGTCAGGTTCTTAGACCAACTATAGCAGCTACCTAGAGTAGTCAGGTTCATAGAGAGGAGAAGTGGGGTTGCCAGGGACTAGGAGAGGAGGAAATGGGTTACTTTTTAATTAGTACAGAATTTCAGTTTAGGAAGATGAAAAATTTCCTGAAATGGACCGTAGTGATGGTTTTCCAAGAATGCGAATGTACTTAATACTCCTGAACTACACTGGGAAGAAAAGGTGAGAAAATATCTTTTAAATTTTATCATTGTCTAAAAATGTAAGGACCAAAAAGAACAACAACAACAAAATGACAAAAATATAGAAAATATATACACACAGCACCCACTGAATTACAAAACACTAAATTAAAGGGTAAGAGACATTTAAGACAAAAAGATCAGAAAGGTGGAAGTCAAGAGGATTAAAAAAAATATATGAAGGACATATAAACGACCATGATAAAAAGCAAAGTCCAGAGTATCAATTTGAATTTTAAATCTAACAAAAGAGAATTTAGGGCAAAAACATTATAAAGGTAAAAATCAATGGTATACAGATGTTACAACACACCAGGTCAAAAACATAAACTTGGAGGTTTAGCAAGGTTTTTGGAATATAAGATCAAATTTTTTTAGGTCACTAACACTACAAGCAATATAAGCAATGATCATCTAGAAAATACAATAGAAAAGAAGCTACTATACACAGCAGTAGAAAATCTACAAAGTATCAGTAATGAAAAAAAACACTGTAATATCTCTATGAGAAAAGTTTTGAAGCCTTATTACAGACATAAACACCTAAATAAATGGAAAAGATATTTTATCTTCATAAATAAAATTATTTTCAGATGAAAAAATATTGATTTTCCCCCAAATCATGCATAAGTTCTACAGTATATCAGTTGAAATTATAGGTGTTTTTGAGGACCTTAATACTAATTTAAAAATATGTGGAGAGGAATAAAGATCCACAAAGAGCTAAATCTAGGTGGAAAGAAAGAAAAAAGAAGGGATATTTGCTCTCCCAAAACTTGAGATGTACTTTGGCCCTACAACGAAGGAAGAAGTAATTTAAAAAGAAAATGTTATGGTACTGTTGCAAAAACAGACAAAGGAAGGAATGGAATAACAAAGACCTCAGCTGGGAGGCTGATAGGTGACAAGATGGCATTACCACTCCCTGGGGAGAGGACACACTGTGCACTGCATGGTCATGGGAAATCAGTTCACCATCTGAAGAAAACCCGAATAGATCTGCATCTTACACCACACACACACACACACACACACACACACACACACACACACGGGTGCACATACTAAAGACCTCACATTGATGGTAAACTGTATAGCTAAAGCAGAAACATGGGGTGACTTTATGTCCCTGATGTAGAGAAGAAATTCTTAAGACACAAAAAGCATACATGAGAGGATGAAGAATTAATTATTTGATTCCATCACAGTTTTCTAATGAAGGACACCACAGCCAAATTAAAACCATTGTATTGATACTTAGGCTGTACAAGAAAACACTTGCAAATCAACAGGACTTTTTAAAATGGACAAAGAATATATGTCAGTTTTCATAAATGGTAATCGGAATGGCTAAAGAAAATATGAAGAATGTTCAAACCCATTAAATGTCAGATAAGAGTAATTTAAATAAATTCACAAGTTGTAACTAGGCATCCATTAGATAAGCAAGCCCTTGAAGGTCAGATGAGACCAAGTGCTGGCAAGTGTCTAGGATCCCATGTGCACTGCTAGTCAGAGCTGCCTGGTACAGCTAGTCACATTCAGTGGCCAATTCAAATGTGCATACACCCAATGAACCAGCCAGCGCTTACCTGAATATACCTATCTTATAGGAATTTTCTCACACAGGATTCGTATTCTAAGTTGCTGTCTGTGGTAGCAGAGCATTAAAAGAAATCTTGGTGTGCCCTGGAGGAATGGGTGAGCAAAATGTGAACGGTGCATGCTACAGAATATCTGAAGCTTAGAGTAACTCAGAGATGTCCACTGAGCAATATCAGCCGGTCTTAAAAACACGGTACTAAATTAAAAAGTAAGAAATAGTCTGCGTACTAAAATATAGTAGGACACCAAATCTAGCAAGAAAACATGACAGTTGGGTGCAGCTTAACCAGGCGGTGTTCTGAGAAGCACCGTTAGGCAGTTTTGCCATTAGTGAACATTATGGAGTGCACTTCTACAAACAGAGACAGCTGTGATGACACTGGCAATAGAATCTTCTGGAACTGCCATCCTATGGGTACTGTTACTGACTGAAAGGTGATGCAGGGCGTGACTCTGCATTTATGCTCTATAGCAGAACCATCGTGTATAGAGAGATGGAAAAGAGAAGGCAAATGGTGAAGGGGCATGAGATGAAAAAGAAATAAATAGCTAAGCCGCTTGTCTTCTAGAACCCTAAAGATGGGGTGGTAGGAGCTGAGGAATATAATTAGCTCAACTTTCTGCCCCATGATCAATTGAGAATATAGATCAGATATGATCTCTGTACCTGATGGCTGTGCCATGTAATGGAGAAAGATGGCACGAGGCACAATCAACTGTACACTAAGAAAATACCGAGGGATGTCAGCCAAAATATAGGGACTATCAGAGACCAGCTTCATCAGGAATTCAGGGAAAACAATCGGACATTCTGGCAGGGATGGACTTTTTATTTGGCACTGAAGAATGGTTATATTTGAATGTGTAAGTAAAGTACGACGTTATTCATTAGAAAAGTAAACTTCAAGGAGAATCGGAAAATAGAAAAGGTTTGCAGCAACTATAGAAAACAGCGTTTTCCTTTTGTTGAAGTATTTGCAACAAGAAGGCGATGAGCGAGAGAGTTCTCAGAGGATCTTAAAGTTGAGGCTGAATCCAGTTACTCCAAACCCAGTGGAGATCCCACTGTGGGTTCTGAATGACATCCAAGGACAGAAGGTGACTGGGGATGCTCCCGGTCATCTGCTGATGGGACCCACTGAGGCCATTTGACTAGTGGCCGTGGCTTTAAGAATTCTCAAACTTCCATTTGACTGACTAGTGAAGACAGATGGGAGCTGCTTCTATGAAATGGTGAAAATAAGTCTGGGAAAATCCCTGGAGGCTGAATTAAGCTCTGTGTTCTTGGTTTCTTTCTGCTCTGGTAGGTTCATTAAGTTTCTGTTCCCATCTCCACTCTAAGACATTACAGCTTTTATTTTATGGCTTTCGATTTGCAAATTCAACACTTGCTTTGCACAGTAGGTAAGAAGACCCGGCTTTGAGCTAGGCTGATACAAGATAAGCCACTAGACCACCAGTTGCCACAACCGGGCAATTCAGGGAAGTGGATATGGAAGAGCCAGGGTCCCGAGTGCCAGGGCTCAGAGCAAGGTAGGTGGGCACCCCCAGAAAATCCTGGTAGTGAAAGCAGAGGAGAGCAAGCACTCTGGATCACGAGGGTCTGATCTGAAGCAGTCAGGTCGCCCTCGATCACGTTCAGTTCTACCATTCAGCAAGCAACAGAAGGAAAGAAGTTAGCTCCGCCATCCTGTCTTCTCTCATCACTCGGGTGCGAATACAAATGTAACTGGATTATTCTTTTCTCCTTGCTCAGTTTCTGTATGCAAAGATCCCTCCACACAGGAACACACAGCCCTTAATCCCCTCATCTCACCAGAGGTCCCTACAAACTGACCTCTGGTGTTTAGACATGTTTCCTGTGTCCTCCTCACCTGATCTCTTTTATCTTTCCTAGCCGTTGTCTCTCTTTGCTGGTGAAACTGACTGCCAATAGCAGGCACAGCCTCATCCCAGACCTTAGAACCAAACCAGGTGTTAAGAAGAGGGGTTAATGGGGCTGGGACTCTGGCTCAGAGGTAGAGCCCTCACCTAGCGTGCGTGAGGCATGGGTTTGATCCTCAGCACCACATAAAAAAAGCAACTCAGCAAGACTATATCAAAATATAAAGAAGGGCTGAAAGAGCAACTTGGAAAGTGAGCCGGGAGGATCGCCGGGGAGGGGTCCTCCACACTGAAAGAACAGCGAAGAAGAACCTGAACTTCAGCTCCTGATCAACACCCACCCCGAGACAAGACAGGAGGAAAACTGTCCTAGAAACTCTGGATTGCCCATGTCCTCACTTGCTACCAATCGAATATTCCCTAAAATCTTCCCATGAACACAGGCATGTATATTTCAAAGATGAATTTTTTTCTTAAAATATACTTTTGGGTAAATTTGACACATTAGTTATTAGACAAATTAATCCTCCCAGGGGACTGCCTTTCAGTGAATTGATTTCTAGTTAATTTACCTAGAGCTACATTTGCTACAGAACAGACACTTTTGGGGGGGGGGGGTTCTGGGGATTGAACCAGGGGCACTTAACTACTGAGCCACATCCCTAGCCCTGTTTTGCATTTTATTTAGACACAGGGTCTCACTGAGTTGCTTATCACCTCACTTCTGCTGAGACTTGCTTTGAACTCCCGATCCTCCTGCTCCAGCCTCCTGAGCCATTGGGATTATAGGCGTGCACCACCACACCCAGTGCTTTAATTATTTTCTTTATTACATATGGCAATTCTCAAATGCAAGGTGCTATACAACCCAGATTATATATTTTATTATTCCTTTTTATAATTGAATTATGTCTTTCTGGTCCAAAAATCTGTATGCTGTCTCTATAAGGCTATCCCCATCCTCCACCCCCAGTATCCAGTGAACAGGTAAATTTCGAAAAAGACTGAAATGTTACCGTAAAACAAATATTGTACACAAATAGTCAAACCAGTCATAATTAAACATTTTGCTTTCAACCTAGAAAGAGTTTAAGGAACTAACTTATTAATTGTAATGCTTTTATACTAGTTTAATTTGTATCAATGTGAAACCTTCAAATACGATTTTCCCAGATATTCATAGCTTAAATTAATTAAAATTTTCACAATTCTTTACAGACTATTTTACTTCAGATTTCCCTCACTATTAATTGCTGTGAGAGAAATAACTAAAATATTAATTTTTACAAATCACGTTCATTTTTAGTTATTCCTAAAATACATTATTACCCCAAAAGTAAATAACTAGTTGTCTAGATAGTTTCAGACTTTAACCAATTATAAGTACAGAAGAGTATATTTAATTAAAAACGACAGAACAGATTATTCTAAGAGTGGGGGATATCCTGCTAATTGGAAAAGAATAATTTTAATGTAACATATTGTGTTCTAAATGAAACATTTCAGCTGACTTAACAGAAGACAAAGGGACTGAATCCCAGTGGTAGAACTCAGGTAGTGGGCATGTGCTACATATTTTTCTAAGAAATCATAAAGCACAAGACAGAGGTGTCCCTTAATATCGCAGCTATATTTTATCAATCAGAAAGACTTTAGTTGATTGGATAGGGTCAAGGCTTGTTTGCATGTAGTGATAGAAAAGTCAACCTCAGTGGCCATCACCGAGATCAAACATTTAGGATAGATTGAAAGAACTCTATTTGCAGCTCACAAGAAATACCCAGGGGAGTTGAACAAGTTAAAAAAAAACATTATGAAGAAATAATCAAACATATTTGGAATGTGGAACTTATACCAAAGAAATGGCCTGGATGATTGACAAATTCAATGCCAAAGAGAAGAAAATGTGTGTGTGTGTGTGTGTGTGTGTGTGTGTTGGGATGCCCAGGGTGCTGGGGAGAACAGTTTTAAATTAAAAGAACCTAAGGAGTCATAGATAAAATGCAATACTTGAACTTTGATTTAAAGAAAGAATAGCTATACAATCTATTGTTTAAAATATAATTAGAGAACAAACAAGGAAATTTGTGTGTAGTCTGAATATTAGATAATATTATAGAATTGTTAGATTTCTTAGATGTGTTAATAATATTGTGATTCTGTAGTGAAATGCTCTGTGTTTAGAAAATGACCCTGAAGTATTTAGGGAAGAGTGTCATGAAGTCTGCAATTTATTTTAAAGTAGTTTCAGCAAACATATACAGATACTTGCATATGCACACACCTACCCATATAAGATAAAGTAAAATTAACTTTTTAAAGTTAATAAACATTTTAACATAAAGTAAATTAACGTTTTAACATAAAATGCCATTAAATCTAGATGGTAGGTATCTGAGTGATATGAATGTTTATTGTCTTCCAAATTTTCTGTGTGTAAGAAAATACTGATAATCAAAAGATGAAGAAAGCAAAAAAAAAATGTCAAAGCTTTTCAAATGAAAGAGAGATCCTTTTAGGATTTTTTGAAAAAGATCTAATGGAATTCTTTTTATGAGAGATACAGAAAGAAACTCAGATTTTGAGCTAAGCTCAAGGATGAACTGCACTCTACAAACAATGCCAATGGCCTATTACTAAATAAAAAGTCAAGAAAATAATGGTAATTATTCCTAAAACCTAGGCAGTTAGTCTTACAATGCCAATTATCTGTGTTTCTAAGTATCATGTGTGCCCTGAGGATAATTAAAGGTGCTAAGTGGCTTAGAACACTATACAACTTTAAGCTCACAGAGATGAGCCTGTTCTAAATGATTTTCAATGTCAGACATCCAACTTACATAGAAAGGAGTCAGATGGAATTCTGACTTAGTTTATAATCTGACCATCCTTGTAGGCAGAGGGGCTGAATGGCTGATTTACTGTTTCAGTGATAACACAATACCACAGACTGAGTAAGCACACAAAGGTGAGTTTACCTGTGTAAGTGTGGACCTCGCCGTGGGTGTGTCTTGGCATCTCTGGGACGTCACAGTAAGTGCAAAGGACTTTCCAGCCCAGGCAGAGAAACAAGCTTCCTGGCAAGTTGGCCCACCTGTTAAACACGAGGGTGAAACATGAGCTGAGGAAACACCTGTTAATGTGGTGCGTGCTTCAGAGCCTGAGGCAGGAGGATCCCAAGTTCAAAGGCAGCCTCAGCAACTTAGCAAGACCCTAAGCAACTTAGTGAGACCCTGTCTCAAAATAAAAAGGGCTGGGGATGTGGCTCAGTAGTTAAGTGCTCCTGGGTTCAATCCCATGTACCAAAAAAGAAATATATATATATATGGTTTATACAACAATTGTGTAATGTGCTATATATAGCCTACATTAGCATGCACAGTTTAAAATTAAATAATTGATGTTCAAGAATTTGAGTTATCCTTGCTATTCACTCTACAATTAAATTCAGTTACCGTTTTCTTTTCCATTTATCTCTTTTAAGAAAACTTTCCTTTCATCCAACCACACTGTATGTTTCTCTTTGTTTTCTTTCCTCACTTTAAATATAACTTTTGTAGATCTGAAATGACATCCTGTGGTTCCCCGCAAGCCCTAGAAGCATCAACAAGTACTCAGCCATGGTCCCTCTATTATGTAGGTGTCATATATATATCTCGGTCCACCTCTGTCTGCAGCTTCATCTTATTCTAAAGCTCCCTGATATAAGGACTGACAGTCAACTCCTTCTCAAGTGCCTAAATGGTCCAGGTCAGCCTTGAACCCCATCATGGGTAATATGCCAAGTTCTTTAGGACATTTAGAAAGAGAAAGCCTGCATCGTGATAACACAATACCACAGACTGGGTAAGTCATAAAGAAACAAGGTTCCTTTTGGTTCAGTCTGGCCCAAAGTCAAGGGGCTGCTTCTAGTGATGTTCCTTTTGCTGGCAGAGTCCCAATGGTGCAGGACATCGCATGTACACATGTGTGTACTAATCTCTCTTCCTTTTCTTGATTAGCTAACAGAATCCAATCATGGAGGCTCTGCCTGATCTAGTCCTAATCACTTTCCAACTGCCCCCCCCCCACCAAACACCATGGTCAGATTAGGTTTCCACCCTCTTCATGCTCACAATGGGAGTTAAATTCCTATGTAAGTTTTTGGAGGGGTCAGACCAGTTTCAAACCACAGCAATCTGGACCTGTGGCAACCTGGTGTAAGTATTAGCTTCTAGTTACCTTCAGCTGAGTGTAGATGCCCACCTTGCATCCAAAGCCCACTTTTCATTCAGCTGTGTTCAAGGACCTTGTATTGAGGTCAGGTTCTTGGGAGTGTCCTCCTCCTTCCCCTCCTTTCTTCTTCTTCCTTTTCTTTAATCTGAAACACAAGTAGAGACCCCTTAAATATCCCTACAGTGACAGGAAGTCAGCGTCTTCTGCTATTTTGAGAGGTGAGCTTGGCCCCGGGGAGCACTGTGCCTTGATAGATTAACACGCTCCCACAGTAGGTGTGGGGGTCGGTAATGGAGGTGAAGACCACCTGGAGGGAAGTCCCCCCCGCCCACAGCAACTCATTTCTGCTAAGAGGGGATGTCAGAAGTAGAAGCCGGTTAGTCATGTTGAGATTAGCTCTTGCCAGGGAGCTTGTCAACTGAGTCATACGAGAAGCATCTGAAGCAAACTTTCCAGAAGTGGCCAAGTTCGCTTCTCTTGATCAGCAGTGCAGGGAGGCCACACACAGGTGTTCCTGGATGAACAGGCAACACCCTTTCCCAGAGGCTCTCGGGAGGTGGATGAATGGATAAAGTCCAGCAGGAAAAATAGGGCCCCGGCCAAGGAAAACAGTCTCTTCTTGTTTCCTTGTCATTTTTTTTTCCAGGTCCTCACTATGTCAACAACCTAGGAAAAAGAGGACATCACACCCAGCATAAAAGCAAAACATGAAGATTTACTTTATATACCCAATTATGATTTTGCAAATTCTCCATCTTTATTTGCTAGAAGTTTAGACCCAGGGCCTTTTAAAATTGTAGAAGTGTGGTTTCTAACCACCTTCCTTCCTTACCAAGTGTCCTCCTAGTCCCCATTCCTTCTCTCTGGTGTCCCTTTTGGTCACATCTTCTCGGTCTCCCTTCAGGCTCTTCCTCTGATTCCTCTGTGAGGACACCCTTGTTCTTTTAGGGAAGCACTGTGTAGGTGGGCGGACCATCTTCACAGCCAGCGATTTGAAATCCTGCATGTGTACTTGAAGGCATAGTTGCTCATGGACGATTGGAATTTCAATTTAAGAAATAAAGTGCATCTTTCTAGTGAGTGCTATTTGTGCTGTGGCTGTTGAATTAGTACAGAATTAGAGGTAGGGAACAGACTGACAATTTTTGGGAAAAGACTCTGCTGTACAGCAAAGTGCACAGACCTTAAGTGTTGTTAGGGTTTACATGAGGTGTCCCCCAAAAGCTCATGTGTGAGACAATGCAAGAAGGTTCCGAGAAGAAATGATTGAGTTATGAGAGCTTTAACCCAATCAGTGAATTAATCCCCTGATAAGGATTGACTGAGTGGTAACTGAAGTGGTGGGGTATGGCTGGAGGAGATGGAAATTGGGGCATGGCTTTGGGTTATATATTTGTATCTGGAAGTGGAGACCTCTCTCTCTGCTTCCTGACCACCATGTAAGCTGCTTCCATCTGCCACACTCTTCCGCCATGATGTCCTGCCTCACCTTGGCCCCAATGAATGGGGTCAGCTGTCCATAGACTGAGACTCTGAAACTGGGAGCCCCCAAATAAACCTTTCCTCCTGTATAGTTGTGCTAGTTGGGTCTTTTAGTCATAGCAGCAAAAAAGCTGACTAAAACAAGTATACATAAAACTCCATGCACACTGGTGTGAGCACCACTCACATCAAACAGTGAACATTTTCAGAACCGTGATGATAGTATGATGCTTCCTTCTGACTCTGTCACCAGGGATTAGCTTTGCCTGTTGTTAAACTGTAAATGAACCCATACAGTGGGTACTCACTTGCATCTTGGGTGTATGTGAGATTCGTTCGTGTTGTTACATGCAGCCATAGTCAGTGCTTTTTCATTGCTGTGTGGTATCTCATTCATGCAAACACCACCGTTTATATTTACATCCTGTTGCTTTGGTGGTTAAAAAATATGTCATTTAAGGAGATTCAAGATGGCGGAGTAGAGGAAGGCTGCATTCCTACCTGCTCTGTGTCTCAGGATTCAAGAAGCAGGAATACTGCTTCTCAGCGAGGTGGGTGAAAGAGGGATATCACTAAAACTCAATATTGGACAGTCAGTGTCTTGGAGACTCAGAAACTTGGGTACATTAAACAAGGAAGAAAGACTACATTGGAGTCAAGCCCAGCATGGCAGCAGCAGTGGTCACAGTGCTGGTCAGCACAGGGGTAGTGGGAGAAGGACACAGAGAAACAGATTTGATACAGGAAAATCTGAGATCAGAAAAGCAGCATGAACGTAGCTGATCCAGAGGCTGCACTGTGCACTGGTGCTAGAAAAGTGTCTTGCGTTCTCTGTTCCCTTTTTGAAATTGTAAACTCTGTTCTACTTTTCTATCATATTTTTTTTTCTCTTAATTAACTGTATTTTTACCATCTTTTAGAACTAATTGGTTTATGTACCTGCTGCCCCCCACCATTAATGCTGATGCAGTTATTACTACTGTGGCTGACATAGTTGACACCGGTTGTTTGCTTTCATGCCAGATCTAGTTTATGGTTACTTATTGTTTTTGTTATTGGCAATTGCTGACCCCACCATTCCTGTTTTTTAGTTTTTGTTTTTGTTTTGTTTTGTTGTGTGTGTGTGTTGCAGATGTCATAGTAGGAACTGGGTATTTATTTTAATGTATATTGTTTGTATTGGTTGTTGCTATTGTTTTTTTCCCCATATTTATGCTCCAAATGTGGGTTCAACTAATTACATAAAAGAGGCACTATTCAAATTGAAGCCCTAGACTCCAGTACAATAATACTGAGTGATTTCAACACACTTCTTTAATTAGATAGGTCAGCCAGACATAAACTCAGTAAAGAGACTCTTTGGACATAAAAAAAACATCATAAATCAAATGGACTTAACGGACATCCATAGAATATTTCATCCAACAACAGCTGAATACACCTTCTTCTCAGCGGCTCATGGAATTTTCTCTAAAATAGACCACATTTTAGGTTACAAAACAACTCTTAGCAAATACAAAAAAAATTTGATATAATTCCTTGCATCTTATCAGATTATAATAGAATGGAATTAGAAATCAACATAACAAAATCCTACAAAAACTATATAAACACATGGAAATAGAAGAATACTCTTTTGAATGATGAATGGGTGATTGAAGAAATCAAGGAAGAAATTAGAAAATTTAAACTCAAATGAGAATAGTGACACAACACACCAGATCCTCTGGGACACTCTGAAGGCCATTCTAAGAAGGAAGTTTATAGCTGTGAGTGCCTACAAAAGGAAATCAGAACCACCCCAAATGAACATCCTAATGATACATCTCAAGGCCCCTGAAAAAGAAGGAAAAAATATTAAAACTAGCAGAAGGAAGGAAATAATTAAGATCAGAGCCAAAATTAATGAACTTGAGAATTAAAAAAATACAAAGGATCAAGAAAAGAAAAGAAATAAGATTAATAAGCTTTTAGCCAAACTAACCAAAAACAAAAGAGAGAAAATCCAATTAATAAAATTAGATATGAAAAAGGAGAAATCACCACAGACATCTGAGAAATCCAGCAGATCATTAGGGACTATGTGGAAAACTTATACCTCAATAAATTGGAGAATCTAGAAAAATTTATAGACAAATATGATCTTCCAAAATTGAATCAAGAGAATGTACAAAACTTAAACAGACCAATAACTTGAAATGAGATAAAAGAAATAAAAAGCCTTCCAACAAAGATAAGTGCAGGACCAGATGGAATTCTCAGCAGAATTCTACCAATCTTTTAAAGAACTAAGGCCAATACTCCTAAAACTATTTCATGAACTGTAAAGGGATGGAACACTTCCAAATTCATTCTGTGAAGCCAGGATCCTACTCATACCATAACCAGAAAAGGAAATATCAATGAAAGAGAAATATATATATATATATATATATATATATATATATATATATATATCCCCAATAAACTTAGATGCAAAAATACTTAACAAAATATTAGCAAACTGTGTTCAACAACATGTTAAGAAGATCATACACCATGATCAAGTTATTTTTATTTTAGATGTGCGAGAATGATTTAACTTATATGCAAATCAATAAAAGTAATTCTTCACATAAATAGAATTAAGGAAAAAAATTAGTCATCTCAATACATGTAGAAAAGGCCATCAAAAAAAATTCATGCTAAAAATACTGAAGAAACTAGGGATAGAAAATCTACCTCAACATCATAAAGACTATATGTGAAAAAAATCAAAGCAAATCTCATAGTAAATGGGGAAAAACTCAAAACATTTTCTTTAAAATCTGGAACAAGACAAGGATGTCCACTGTCACCACTCCCATTTAATATAGTGCTAGAAATTCTATCCAGAACAACTAGGCAACAGAAGAAAATGAGGATAAAAATAGGAAAGGAAGAAGTCAAATATCACTGTTTGCAAGTGATAATACCCTATACTTCGAAGATCCTAAGAACTTCACCAAAAGACTGTTAGAGCTAATAGACAAATTTGTCAAAGTGGCAGTTTACAAAGTCAAAAATCAACAGCTTTTCTATACACCAACAATGAATCTGCTGAGAAATAAATCAGGAAAACAATTCCATTCACAATAGTCTCCAGATAGAAAGAAATTACAAATCCAGGAATAAATCTAAATAAGGAGGTGAAAGACCTCTACAGTGAAAACTATAACAGAATGAAGAAATAGAAAGAGACCTTCCAGTATCATGGCTCAGCAGAATTAATATCATTAAAATGGCCATAATACCGAAAGCAATATAGACATTCAATGCAATCCCCATAAAAATGCCAATGACTTTTTCACAGAACTAGAAAAGGCAGTCCTAAAGTTCATTTGGAAGAATAAAAGTCCCTGAATAGTTCAAGCAATTTTAAGCCAAAAAAACAATGCCAGAGGCATCACAATACCTGACTTCAAACTATTCTATAGAGGGATAGTAAGAAAAACTGCTTGGTTATTGGCATAAAAACAGACACATAGACCACTGATAAAGAACAGAAGATGCAGAGAAAATCCTATACACCTACAGTCATCTGGTCCTTGACAAAGATGCTAAAAACATAAATTGGAGAAAAGACAACCTTTTAAACAAATGGTGGGAGAAATTTTTTGCTAGATTCTCTTCTGACAGAGGATCAATATCTAGAATACATGAAGAACTAAAAAAAAAAAAAAAATACCCAAAAAGCCTGGCGCAGTGTCGTACGCCTTTAATCCCAGCAGCTCAGGAGGCCGAGACAGGAGGATCGCCAGTTCAAAAGCAGCCTTAGCAATTTAGTGAGGCGCTAAGCAACTCAGTGAGACCCTGTCTCCAAATAAAATACAAAATAGGACTGGAGATGTGACTCTGTGGTAGAGTGCCCCGGCGTTCAATCCCTGGTTACCTCCACACACACACACACACACACAAACACCAAAAATCAAATAATGCAATTAATAAATGGGTAAATGAAATAAACAGACAATTCTCAAAAGAAGAAATACAAATGACTAACAAATACATGAAAAAATGTTCAACATCATTAGCAGGGAAATGCAAATCAAAACTGCTCTGAGATTTCATCTCACATCTGTCAGAATGGCAGCCAACAAGAATACAAAATAATAATTTTGGAGAGGATATGGAGAAAAAGAACACTTTCACACTGTTGGTGGGATTCTAACTTAGCACAACCACTGTGAAAATCGGTATGGAATTTTCTCAAAAAAAACCAAAAAAACTAGGCATGGAACCGACATATGACCCAGATATTCCACTCCTGAAGAATTAAAGTCATCATACTAGAGTGATAGATGCATACCCATGTTTATAGCAGCACAATTCACAATAGCTAAACTATGGAACCAGCCTAGGTGTCCTTCAGTGGATGAATGGATAAAGAAAATGTGGCATATATGAACAAAATGAAGTTTTATTCAGCCATCAAGAAAAAAGAAATTTTGTCATTTGCAGGAAAATGGATAAAATACAGATCATTATGTGAAGCGAATTAGGTCAAATTCAGAAGGTCAAGGGTCATATGTTTTCTCTCATATGTGGAAGCTAGAGAGGAAAAAGGAAAAGAATGATGGGTAGATCTCATGAAAATTGAAGAGAGATCAGTAGAGGAAAGGGACTAAGGAGTGGGAGACAGGAAGGAAGGGGAAGTGCTGGGGAGTGAAATTGGCCAAATTACAGTGTTACATTGTGTGCATGTATGAATACGTGACAAAACATTCCCATAGTTATGTCCAACTATAATGCACCTATAAAAATGAGGGAAAATATGTCATTTGTTAGGCATGTGCAATTTATGAAAATAGACTTCATTTTTTTAGAGCAGTTAGAGATTCACAGCAAACGTGAGGGAAAGTGTAGAGTTCCTACACACTCTTCTCCACACATACAGCTTTTTTTGTTATCAACATTCCCCACCAGAGTGGTGCATCTGTTAGAATCAACAAGCCTACCTTGATACATCATTATCACCCAAATGGACTCCTTTATCATCATGGAATGCCCCTCATAATCCCTGATAACTTTTCTCGCTCTGAACTCTGCTGTGTCTGAAATTAATGTCATTCCTGCTTTCTTTTGATAGGTATTAATATGGTATATGTTTCTTCATCTATTATTTTTCATCTATGTGCATCTTTGTATTAAGTGAGTTTTCTGTCTTTTAATTGATATATTTAACCGTTGACATTTAAAGTGATTATTAATATAGTTGGATTGATAGCTACCATATTTATTATTGTTTTCTATTCATTGCCTTTGTTTTCTGTTCCTATTTTTGAATTCCATTTCTTTCATGCCTTTCAAAGGTTCTAACTGAGCATCTAATATGATTCCATGTTCCCTCCTTTCTTAAAATTAGAACTGTCCTAGAGTTTGCAATATACATTTACAACTAATACAACTCAGCTTTCATTTCTCAGCCATCATTGCTTCTGACATTTCTTCTGTTCCTTTCTCTTCCTTCCCTTTCTTGTTTTCCCATTATGCAAACATTAACACCTTGTAAATCCTCACAGCTCTTGGATATTATGTTCCTCTCTTTCTTTTTTCTCTTATTTCTCAGTTTCAGAATTTTCTAATAATATATCCTTAAGCTCAGAAATTCTTTCCTCATCTAGTCCATCAAAGGCATTCTTCACTTTCGTTACAGTGTTTTTATCTCTAGCATTTTTAAAATTCTTTCTTAGAATTTCCTTTTTTCAGGCTACACATCTGTTTTTTGCATGTTGATTTTTTCCATTAGTGTTCCTAGCACATTTATTGTGGTTGTTTTAAATTTCCTTTCTGGTAATTCCACTGTTCCTACTGCTGAAGTTCGAATGAATGTCCACCGAAGAGGACCACATGTTAAGGCTTGGTTCCTAACCTAGGGCACCTTCAGGAGGTGGAAAACAATGGAAGGAAGTTAGGTCATTGGGGACATGCCCTTGAAGGGATATTGGCACGCTGACACCTTCCTGTCTTTCTCTTGGCTTCCTGATTGCCATGCAGCCCCCTCCTTCCTATTATGATGTCCTGTGCTGCCACAGGTCCAAACCAACAAAGCCAAGCAACTGTGGACTGAAACTACAAGCTGCAATAAACCTTTCTTCCTTTGAAATTCATTATCTCAGGTATTTTGTCACAGTTACCAAAAGCTGACTAGCATACCTACCATCTATTACTCTGGTTGTGATGTTTGCTCTGTCTTTTCATACTACTTTGTACCTTTTAGTGCCTTTGGAGCAGAGACAGGTTTGAGTTGTCACTTTAGTGTGCCTTGTGTTTTTGTTGTTATTAAAAGTCAGCCATCATATACCAGGTAAAAGGAACTCTAGTTAAGAGTCCTTTAGTGGTGTAATGGTAAATTGTCAGGGGAAGAGATGCATTCTACAATCTGATGAGTAGGTCTCAAGTCTTTTGGTGAACCTGTGTACCTGCGGGCTGCAAACCTCACAAACGCTTCTCAGCCCCCTCTCCCATCTAAGATGGCACGGGGTGGCTAGTGTGGGCTGGAGTTGGGTATTTTTCTTTCCCTAGGATGGCTAGGCTTTAATTTTTTCTGAGGGCAGGCCTTGTTAAGAAGAGAATACTTGGAGTTATTCCAAAATGGTTCCTTTCCTGCTACCCCTGTTGTTTACACAAGGGAAATTTTTCTCCAGTTTCACTCTGAGGACCTAGCATGACTCTTGATGCTCATGCCCACAAAAATGTGGGGTCCCCTTCTGAATGGGGTCCTCCAGAGTCTTTGACTCTCAGGCTTGTCTACACAGAACCTCCAGCAATTTATCAGTTATTGTTTAGGTTTTCCTACCTCAGGCTGGTTTTCTGAGAGCTTCCTGCTCTTTGGTTTGTTGGGGTAAGTTGTGATTCTTTGCATTTGCCTGACTTTCCAATTTAGGGGACAAATGATTTTCCCTGTGATCTCACTTCTCTTATGTGTCTAAGAAGAGTTGTTGATTTTTCAGTTGGTTCATCTGTTTTCTTGTTGATAGACAGTCTGACAACTTCTCAGCTCTTTATACAATGGACCAGAAACCAGAATTTGTATTTACCAGTTGTTGTTGCCTATAAATGGGATTGTTGGGTTATGGGGTACACATGTAATGAATACTGCCAACAAGTTTTTCTAAGTGGATGTACCAAAGTATATTACCTTCAGCGATGTGTAGGAGTTCCAGTTGCTCTGCCTCCTTATTGGTTCTTGGAACTGCCAATCTTTTTACTGTGCCCATTCTGTTGTGTGTTTCGTAGCATCTCACCATGTGTGAGACTGACCATTTTGAGCACATTTTCATTCCATGCTGTATTTCACAGTTATTTAAGCCCCTTCACTTTGGACATATCTATCTGAGACTCTTCTTGCTTTCTGAGTTTAACTCTAGTGTTGTTTGGCTCATAAGCCTTCTTACAAATCTTCTCTCTGTTACTATTATCCTGCTGTGTCCAGTGAATTCTGCTCCATGTCCAGGCAACTGAAGCCTGTCTCTGCTCCAACTACCTATGAGAAAAAAAATGCCAATGTTTTGTTTTAATAATAACATGCACCCTAAGCTCTTGGATTCCCATTAGGATAGACTCTTAGAAACCCAGTCAGATCCCTTGGCATGTCCGACTATGCCCAAGTCCTGCAATAAACACAGTTTCATCTTAAGCTGGGCTTTTTGCTACACTTAGGTAAATCACAGGTACAATTAAAAGATTTCAAGTTTTGGTTCTATGGATTTTTATTAAACAGAAAATACCAGGACTAGAAATTGACTCCCCTTTGTCAAGTTTATGGGTTTCTTCTGAAGGTCCATCTGAATTTGCAGACATCCCACCGCACCACACACACCAATCAAAATCTAGCAACCAAATGACTCTCATCAACTTCTGACATTAAGAGACTGTCATTGTGAAACCACAGGCTGGATAAAGGCCTTTTGATAAAGTTATCTTGTGTTTTTTGTGCCACTAAATACATTGCTTTGGGGTGAATTTAGTTTTAAGAAGTTAATAAAAATCAGTAATAGAACTGGCTTAATGTAAAATGAGGTTGTTTCCAGTTGCAGTCCCCGTACTTGGTCACCCCATTCAATTGAGATTCCCACTCTTTGAACAAACTAAAACCTACCCATTCCCCACAATTATGATAAAAACCATAAACATTACTAAAAACATGCAGTGTATATCAAACGTGAGCTGAAAGGAATAGAGGATACTATGAGTTTTGAACTTAAGCTGACAAAATCTTTTTAAAAGGTTGATTCTTTATTTAAAGACTATTATTGGCAATAAATTGCTCAAATTTCTTCTTTGTAGCATTGAACTAATCCTTAAGTAAAACTGAAAGAATTTGTTTCAAACCGTTAATAGTTGATGGATCTTCCTTCTTTTACTAAGTCTGGAATAAAACCCACACAAATCAATCATTATGCATCTTTGAATCATAGAAAATTGTTTTTTGAAAGGTAAAATTAAACCAAGGGTTTCAGGAGGTCTTTCTCAGCATGTAAATTCTGGCATTGGTTTCCCAAAGTGAGTTTTAAAACAGAGGTTCTCAATAATAACGTGCACCTGGGGATCTGGTTAAAATGCAGATTCTGATGCATTAAGTCTGGGGTAGGGCCTGAGACATCCCATTTTAACAAGAATGATCCCAGATGAGGCCTCATTATTCATGAAGACATAGCAGGGAAAGGCTAAAAGGTGATGCCAACAATGGGGAATGCAGTGCCCAGGATCACATGACAGTAGGTCAAGTTCAAGTCCTGCCACTTGCCAGCTGCCATCTTGAACACATTTGCACTCTGATTCTGAGTTTGTTTCCTTATCCACTGGATGTGTGTTCATTACCTGCCTTACGTAGCTCAAAATACCAGGACTAGAAATTGACTCCCCTTTGTCAAGTTTATGGGTTTCTTCTGAAGGTCCATCTGAATTTGCAGACATCCCACCGCACCACACACACCAATCAAAATCTAGCAACCAAATGACTCTCATCAACTTCTGACATTAAGAGACTGTCATTGTGAAACCACAGGCTGGATAAAGGCCTTTTGATAAAGTTATCTTGTGTTTTTTGTGCCACTAAATACATTGCTTTGGGGTGAATTTAGTTTTAAGAAGTTAATAAAAATCAGTAATAGAACTGGCTTAATGTAAAATGAGGTTGTTTCCAGTTGCAGTCCCCGTACTTGGTCACCCCATTCAATTGAGATTCCCACTCTTTGAACAAACTAAAACCTACCCATTCCCCACAATTATGATAAAAACCATAAACATTACTAAAAACATGCAGTGTATATCAAACGTGAGCTGAAAGGAATAGAGGATACTATGAGTTTTGAACTTAAGCTGACAAAATCTTTTTAAAAGGTTGATTCTTTATTTAAAGACTATTATTGGCAATAAATTGCTCAAATTTCTTCTTTGTAGCATTGAACTAATCCTTAAGTAAAACTGAAAGAATTTGTTTCAAACCGTTAATAGTTGATGGATCNGTGCCCAGGATCACATGACAGTAGGTCAGTCAGCCTGCAAACATTTGCACTCTGATTCTGAGTTTGTTTCCTTATCCACTGGATGTGTGTTCATTACCTGCCTTACGTAGCTCAAAATACCAGGGGGGGGGGGGGATTCTTCTCACTTGCAGGTTTGGGTCTAAGTGGAGGCAGATGCAGAAACGCATGATGTGTATGATACGTGGGGATGCACATGCTTGGAAGTACCTTAAATCTCCCAGTCAGTACATGGTTCCAATAAATCAAGCACAGGGAGGCAGCAGCTCTGCACGCTCATCTAGATGCTGGTATGGTCCTGGAAAGTTGGCATCATGGTGTGCTGGCACATGTCTCAGTTCCAGTAAGGTTTAGTTCCTTTCCCTCACCAAGAAGGGGTGGACAGTGCCATGATTTTCCCAATCCCTGGGTCCTGCTCCCGATCCTCAAAGACATAAGAACAAGTTCAAATTAACTCTCAGATACATTTGTGTAAATGGTGTATATCCTTTTTCTGAAAGAGTAATCCACAACATTCACTTACAAACAGAAACTTACATTGCAACAGATGTTTTGCTTTTTGCAAAGGTTCCTGAATTCATTGACAGACCTTTGGCTAAACTGATGAATTAATTTGTTCAGGCCAGATTTCGAAAATCCTCTAATAATTCTTCCCTTTAGACATATTGACTTGATTTTTGAGCTCTACAGCATGTGGTTTAAACGTTTTAACCTTTACTACTTTAATCAACTCACATTCATTTCAGGCCTGGATGATGACCAACTATTATTGAAAGATAATAGTTAACTGAAAAGCAAAATCTGATTTGTCAGTTAAATAAACCTGGATATCTAAATAAGTAGAAATCAGTCTGTATCACTGAATTTTGAAGTGCTTGGCTGCTTCAGTGTAACTCTTTCTCTTCCAAGGGTAGGTTGAAGATAAATTTCTGGGAATTGCTGCAAAGTTTGGACATGCAATTGGTTGCTATGCTTAGATATGGTTGATTTAGCTAAGCTGTACACAAGCCAGCTCTTAACTACATAAGTAGATTTATTTGTGTGTTAGACTCTTTTTTCATTAATATATGAAGGCTATCTAACAATTTAGCATGATTCAATTCAGGCTTTAATACAAAATTGAGCTGAACTTTTAAATTTTATTTTGGTTAACCCACTATACTAAACTTGAGCCGAACATTGCTTACAATAAATAAGTTTAAGCTCAAGTTTGGTAAAAAGTTTTTTTTTTAAGTGCTTTATATAAAGCCAGAGTCTGACTGTCTAGAAAACTTTATTTCTAGAATCCAATTAGCCAAATTTCATGGTTTTTTTTTTTTTTTTTTGTGTGTGTGTGTGGTTAATTCTAACAAGGTCACAAGAGAAATGCAGGGGATTGCTTTTGCTTATAATAAAAATGGATTGAGTCTGTCATTTTCCTGTTTTGTGTAAGCATTTTTATGGTCTAGAATTTACTGAGATTATTGAAGTGAAAAACAGTCATAATTTCAAGAAAAAAATGCCTTCTATTGCAAAAGCCATTTGATTATGACCGTCTCAATTTTAAATATAAAATAAAGGAAAAACACACTTAGAATAGCAGTTTGAGCGTGCATGTGCATCAGTGGAGACACATTTAAAACCCATATACAGAACAGGTGCCAAAAATAGTCCAATGGAGAAAGAGCTGTCTTTTTGACAAATGGTCAGGAAATTGAATATCCACGTGCAAAAGAGTGAAATTGAAACTTTAGGTTCCGTTATTACATATAAAATTAACTCAAAATGGATGGAGGACCAAAAGATAAAAGCTAAAATTGTAAAATTTTATAATAAAACAGGGGGAAACTTTATGTATTAGACTTGACAATGATTTCTTGAAGATGTCACCAAAAGCATAAACAAGAAAATAAAATGAATTATACTTCAACAAAAGTAAAAAGTTTTGCAAAACAAAGTCACTACTAAGAAAGTGAAAAGAAAACATTAAAACGGGATAAAGTATTTGCAGATCATATATCTGAAGAAGGAACAATATCTAGAATACATAAGGAATACCTGCAACTCAACAACACAAACAGCTCAATTCAAAAATGGGCAAAATGATTGTGGAAATATTGCTCCAAAGAGTACATACAGATAGTTAAAAGCAGAGGAAAAGACATTTAATATCCTTAGCCATTAGGGAAATGAAAATCAAAACCACAATGAGATATCACTTCACATCATAGAATGGCAACTTTAAAAAAATCATACTAAATGGAGAAAAAAACTAAAGCCTTTTTGTTTAAATCAGGAATAAGACAAGACTGTCTACTCTCACCACTCCTGTTCAGTATAGTCCTTGAAACTATATACAGGCAAGAAAAGGAAATCAAAGGGATACAAATAGGAAAAGAAGAAATCAAACGATCTCTATTTGCCAACAATATGATCCTTTATCTAGAAGACCCCAAAAACTCCACCACAGACTTCTAGAGCTTATAAATGAGATCAGCAAAGTAGCAGGACACAAGATAACACCCATAAATCAATAGCTTTCCTATCCTCTAACAGTGATTTAGCCAAGGAAGAATTCAGGAAAACCATCCCATTCCCAGTAACCTCAAAAAAACTAAATACTTGGGAATTAATCTAACCAAGGAGGTAAAAGAGCTCTACAGTGAAAATTATTGAACACTGAAGAAAGAAATTGAAGAAGACCTTAGATGGAAAAACATCCCATGTTTTTGGATAGTCAGAATCAATGTGGTCAAAATGGCCACAAAATGAAAGATATACAGATTCAATGAAATCCCCATCGAAATACAAATGGTATTCTTCACAGAATCAGAAAAAAATAATTCTTAATTTGGAAGAATAAGAGACCCAGAATAACCAAAGCAATACTACACAGGAAAAGTGAAGTAGGAGGCATCGTAATACCTGATCTAACAAAAACAGCATGGTATTGGCATAAAAATAGATATGAAGACCAATGGAACAGAATAGAAGACACAGATACAAATCCACAAACCTTCAGCCATCTGATGTTTGACAAAGTTGCCAAAAACATATCTTGAAGGAAAGACAGACTTTTTAAGAAATGGTGCTGGGAAAACTGGATATCCACATGTAGAATAATGAGATTAGACCCTCTCTTTCACCCTGCAAAAAATGCAACTCAAAATGGATCCAAGACTTAGGAAATAGACCAGAAACTTTACAACTGCTAGAAAAAAACAAGAGGTCAACATTCCCTCAAATAGGTGCTGGTACTGACTTCCTTAATAAGACCCCCAAAGTACAAGAAATAAAACCAAGAATCAGTAAGTGAGATGGGATCAAACTAAAAGCCTTTGCACAGTAAAGGAAACTATTAAGAGCATGAATAGAGAGCCTCCAGAATGGGAGAAAATCTTAGCCAGCTACTCCTCTGATAGGAGATTAATATCTAGAATACACAAAGAACTAAAAAAAAAAAAACTTAGCATCAATCAATAAATAAGTATATAAATAAAATAACCCAATCAAAAAATGAGCAATAGAACTAAAAAGAAACTTCTAAAAAAAAAAAAGAAGAAAGAAAGAAGAAAAAAACACAAATGACTAACAAATATATTTAAAAAGTTCAACCTCTCTAGCTGTCAGGAAAATGCAAATCAAAACTACGCCAAGATTTCATCTGATTCCAATCAGAATGGTAATGTACACTGTTGGTGGCACTGCAGACTAGTACAACCACTCTGAAAAGCAGTATGGAGTTTCCTCCAAAAAACTAGGGATGGAGCCACCATATGACTCAGCTATCCCACTCCTTGTTATTTTTCCAAAGGATCTAAAATGGACATACTACAGTGATACAGCCTTCTCAATGTTCACGGCATCACAGTTCACAATAGCTGAATTTTGGAATCAACTCAGATGCCCATCAGTAGATGAATGCATTCAGAAATTTTGATACATATATATATACTCACTTACATATAATGGAGTTCTTCTACTCAGCCATAACAAAAAAATGGAATTATGGCATTTGCCATGCTAAGTAAAATTAGCCAAGCTCAGGCACTCAGAGGTTGAATGTTTTCTCTCATATGCAGAAGCTGGAGAGAATAAAGGAAAGGGGGAGAGAAGGATAGGAAAACATAAAGAACCAATTAAATATAAATTAATAGAGTAGAGAAGGAGAAGGGGAGAGGGAGGGGGGAATTTCTGTTTAGTTCTATTGCTCATTTATTGATTGGCTTATTTTATTTATATATTTATTGATTGATTGATTCTAATTTTTTCAGCACCATCCTACGGAAAATAAGCCACACACAAAGGACGAGACTTTATGGTTTCGCTCCGTGAGTTACCTACAACAGACAGGTTCATAAAGGCAGAAAGGAGAATGGAGGTAGCCAGGGGCTGGGAGAGGGATATGAAGAATGGGGAAATCTTATTTGATGGGTAAAATTCCTATTTTGGACAGTTTTTTTTTTTTTTTAATTTCCTAGCCAGGCATGGTGGTGCATGCCTGTAATCCCAGTGGCTTGGGAGGCTGAGGCAAGAGGATTGCAAGTCCAAAGCCAGCCTCAGCAACTTAATGAGGCCCTAAGTGACTCAGTGAGATCCTGTCTCTAAATAAAATACAAAAAAAAAAAAAAAAAAGGTCTGGGGATATGGTTCAGTGGTTAAGCACCCCTGGATTCACTTCCTAGTAAGAAAAAAAAAAAGTCCTGGAAGTGAATAGTTGGGATGATCATACACCTAACACCACTCAGTTATATACTTGCAAATAGTTCAAAGGGTCAGTTTTATATGATGTATATTTTACCACCATTAAGACACACATACACAGATTGGTGGACTCTGTCCACAGTTTCTGATTCCATGGGTCCCGGATGGAGTGAGATAATTTACATTTCTACCAAGTTCCCAGGTGGTGCTCATGCTGTTGACCTAGAACCCACGCTCAAAGAAGCTTCTCCTAGAGCCTGGCTCTCCTCTCCCACAGGAGAAGGCGTTCAAAAGAGGACTTTAAAAAAAAAAAAAGATTGTGGGCCCACTCTTGACAGCAGGGAGTAGATTCCTGACACTCGGGGTTGAGAAGGATTCTTCAGTCCTGTCCAGGCTCCATGGGAAAGAGCTCCAGGACAAACACCAAGGTGCAGGAGGGGCCATGCGCAGCGCAAATGCCACACGCCTGCCACCCACCTTCATCCTGTTCTTGTGTCCACTGTAGAGTGTGATCTCATTCGTATACTTGAACTAACCCACAGAGAATCACATGCCTTTGGTGCAAGGCCTCAGCAAAAGCTAAGTCAAGAAGGCTCAACCATTGGGTTGAGTTTTGTGTTGTGGTTTTTTATTTGGGGTGGGGGGATTCATGGAGGAGGAGAGAAGAGGATTGTAATAAAGAAAGGCACAGGGAGAAAAGCAACAGATTGCAACCATGTTGGAGAAAAGAAAGCGGGAGATAGAAAAGCATATGCAGAGATGCCCTGTGAATTCCTAAGTTAAAAGCAGACTATGGTTGGAGAACTGGGTGGAAGGCTAAGGACTGTGATGGGGAGCGGTTTTTAAGGACCAGCCCTGTTGCTGGCTCAGAATCTCTCAGGCATGGCTTTTCTTAGGCCAAATGCACCAGAAGCCTGCATTGCATCTGGAATTCCAGAACTCTCCAGGTTTTGAATACGGCCTGGAAGATACATGTGGTCTACAGGCTGCGTTTTTGGCCACCCACAACTTTGGGCCACATTGAGAGGAGTCAGTGAAAGAATCAATCTGCTGAGTCAGAATAAAATTCAACACTTCAAAAAAAATGTTATCCAAATAGGCATTTGGACATGTTGCCATATTAAGCATGCAAGTGGTCCTATTAATAATAAACTCTTTAGACACAAAGGGCATTTTTGTCACACATTGTGTTACGAGTTATAAATAGAGGATAAAGCAGATGGAAATGTGAAGTCAGGAGTCCTACATTCTGTTGCTGTCTCACGCACAGGCCTAAGAAAAGGCATTCGCTCCCAATTCAGTTGAGTTTAGCAATATTTATTATGTATCTATGAAGCACTTAGATAAATGGTAAATATGATAATAATTTGGTAAAATAAGACCAAATTCCTGTCTTCAAAGTGTTTAAAATCTAATGAAGGGATAAGGAAATGCAAAAATCTATGAATGCAAGAGAAGGTATTAGAGTGATGAGAGCAATACCTGCAAAGCTTTGGCCAAGATTCAACAAAACAGTCAGATATCAGTTTCTCCATCTTCTGTTAGAATACTCAGAACGTGCAGTTCCCAGCTCATAAACTACATAACCAGACCTAAACCAACTGCCAGTGACCTTCTCCACCAAGTATTCTTAATTTTCACGATTACACCAAATATCTACTTCTGTGCTACAAAATCAATGTTAGATTAGTACAGTGCTATCGTGGAAGCCTTTTAGACATAGGCTTCTCAGAAAGAGGATGAGCAACTTTGGTACAATCTATTAAAAAAAAAAAAAGATAGGGCTGGGTTGTGGCTCAGTGGCAGAGTGCTTGCCTAGCATGTGTGAGGCACTGAGTTCTATTCTCAGCACCACATATAAATAAATGAATAAAATAAAGGTTCATCAACATCTAAAAAAAATTTTAAAAAAGAGAGAGAGAGAGAGGTTTAAACAGAAGAGGTGATTGAGAGAGTCTTTAATACAAATATATAACAGACAAGAATCAGTAGAGTTGAAGGAAATGATTTATCTCTGAAATTCACATTTGCTTCTACCAGAGAAGCAGGAAAAATTTCTTCTGAGAAGAATGTATGAAGAACCATGCATGAACCAGTTGCCAAATTTCCCTTAGCATCCAGTTCGCATTGCACATCATCTTTGGCAAGCCGACCCCTTTTTGCAGGAGTTCAAGATGGAATGTTCAAGATGGAATCGAAATCCTCTCCCTGTGCACACTGGAGGGCAATTCCTGTAGCTCAGGCTCCATCTGCTCAGCAATATGGAGCCCATGTTGCGAAGGAACAGCAAAAGGAGTTGGGCGGCTTGGAATTTCTTGGCAGTAGACAAAAAATTTTTCTTTAAAGAAGCAACTTCAAGGCAGTGTTCTCAAAAGTTATGGGGGCCTAAAAGTATTTTAGCAATTTTTTTTTAATGGAAAAAAGCCCAAGACGGATTCATTTATTTCTCTTCTACTGAAGGATGTCATAAATAGGCTATGGCTCTTCAGCTTACGATGAGAAGTTAATTTTACTAATTATAGAAGCAAACGTGGGAACCCAGCTGGTGAACCTGATGTGGCAAAGAATAAAGGATGGAGCAAGGTCTTTGGGCAGAACATTCTGACACAATGTTGCAATACAGGATTTTGTGATCTGCCTCACAGTTTTTAAAATATAAATAAATAAATAAATAAATTATAATACCTTTCACTCTTCTGGATGAAGTATCAGTACTTCATGAATTACTATTTGACAACTCAATGGAAGCCTTAGGAGCTAACGTAATAACATCATGGTTTACCATATCACTTATTAGGTAATAAGATGACCGACCAAGTGTTCACACCTAAGAGAACTCTAGTTTCTCTGAACTTACATCGGCCTTAGTTTCTCTGAGCTTACATTGGCCTTACTTTTTATTTCCCTCAAAGCAGACCCTGTAGTAAGGATTTGAGTACAAGAGGTTTATTTAGGATGGAGAGACAAGAGCGGGGCACGTCAGGGTGTGGTGCAGGAGTACCCCACGCAGGCCAGATCGAGGTCATGGTGGCAGTCTTTACACCAGGGGGGTCAGCAGAGCCTGCCAGTCGGGGCTGTCTCTGTTTGGCTTGTGCCTTTCTCTGTGTTCATCTGTTTTGGTGAACACACCATTGGTGGGAAAATGACAGAGGAGTTACTCGGGGCAGGAGAGGTCTCCAGTTAGGGGACATCATTAAGTCACAGCCCCTGCAGTTAATCAGACATTGTTTCTGTGACGGAATTCTGAGAAATGCTGCAGGACGCATTGCTACGTGACCAAGCTCGGGAGTTGGGGGCTGGGGTGTGATACAGTTGATTCCAGGCTCTTCTGCCTCTGTGAGTGGACAGGAGTGGCCTCGTGTGTCCTGAGCCAAACCACGAGGCTCGCCAGCACCAAAGTGACAAGGATCAGATACCTGTGGAGGCACCAGCAGTACCTACTACAGTGCTTTGCATATGAATGTCATGTGTGTATAGTGTCCGTGGCACCTCATGTCAGCTTGTTAAAAACTAGATGTAATCGTACACTTAGAGAAAGTATCTGGCATTCCAAGATGTGCATTGTATTATTGTCATCGTAAAAATGATCAGAACAATGACGCATCAATCTAGAAAACAGGAAAAATAAAAGAAAGAGCAGTTCCCGTGTTACCAGCCGCCTGCACTAGAACCAGTACCTGAGATGACCAGCTTACGAGGATCATGATTAAGAGCTTTCCGTCTGTGGCCACTCTGCTCTGTTGTTTGGTCCTGTGGCCTACCACGGAGGGGACCCCGTGGAGCAGAGCTCTTCACCTCCTGGCCAGAAAGCCAAAGGGCAGGAGGGAAAGGGACGGAAAGCCCACTGACTTGATCAGGGTGCACCCCATGACCCGAGGGACTCCCAGCCCTCAGAGGTCCTCCTCCCCCCAGCAGTGCCGCACTGGTGACCGGCCTTCTGCCGCAGGGGTGTTGTGGGGGCCACTCCAGATCCAAACTAGGGCAATTCCCTAATGGGAAACCGAATTGATTTTTTTTTTTTTTCAATAAAAGGATGACAATCACTGGAGACTAACAACCCTGATGCTGAAGTTGGTAGCCATGGGGTAGACATTTGGGGGCACAGGCAAAGACTCCTACTTAAAATTTCCTTCTGCCTTGTTGTTTTTTTTGGTTTTTTTTGTTGTTGGTGGTGTCTTATTCCCTGTGGTGCTGGAGATGGAGCCCAGGACATTTGCCTGCTAGACAAGCACTCCGGCACAGAGCTACGTCCCCAGGTTTTTCTGCTTGGGTCAGTCTGCTCCCTAACATCGGTCAGGAAAAGCTCAGAGCCTTGAATCCTGGCTGAGGTGAAAGTGGAGGTGGCCAGGTTACCTGGGCCCCAGGTGATGCTCAGCCCTGTAGGCATGGCAGCAGTCGAATGTAGGCTTTGTCTTCTAAGATGTGGCTTGATCTGACTGACTTTAGCTACTACGGGGAAGATGGAAGGGGTTGGAGAACTAAGGGGGTATTGCAGGGATCCAGGTGGGGTTCCAGGGTGGAGACCACACCCAAAATGAGTAGGCAGGACTTGCTGAAGGCTGGAATCGGGAGTGTGAAAGGAAGAGAGAAAAAAACGATGCCTTGGGTGCTGGGTGCCACGATGCATGCCTGTAATCCCAGCGGCTCAGGAGGCTGAGGCAGGAGGATCACAGTTTCAAGGCCAGCCTCAGAAACTTAGGGAGGTCCTAAGCAACTCAGAAAGCCCCGTCTCTTAGTAAAATACAAAAAGGACTGGGGATGTGGCTCGGTGGCTGAGCACCACTGTGTTCAGTCCCCAGTACAGAGAGAGAGAGAGAGAGACCGAGACCTGGCGTTCCATTCTGTTATTCTGCATGGTATTAGATGTTTTTCCTAGGAATGGCATTGACATTGTTGTAAAACCCTTNCCCAAATAGAGCTGGGAATGTAGCTCAGGAATAAAGCTCCCTGGGGTTTGATCCCCAGTCTATGAAAAAGAAGGAGGAGGAGGTGATTAAGGCCCAGAGACACAATGGGAAGTCTCCAGAGCTGTCTGCTCTTTAGGACACCCAGGCTGTGGTACTTGGTTATTGCAGCCCTAACAACCCAAAACCTTCATTTTGGCATTAAAAAAAAAAAAGCTAAATTTTTTACCATAAGATATCTGTTTTCAAGCAAAGTGATAGTTTGTTGAACTGAACTCTATCTCCTCTCCCCAACACAAAACCAAACAAAACTGACCTCTCGGTGGAATTTTTTACTTTTTCCTCTGAATGCAAAGCATTCATTATTGAATAAATATTAGTAAAAATAATTTCTGCTTTTGGGGTTGAGTACTTTTCCAACAATTTCCTTACTTCCCACAGTAACTACTGGGTTGTATTATTAAAAACCATGCCACAGACATATTGCGTCATTACGTAGATTTTCCCTTAACAATAAGCAGAGCCAGGATGCTGTCCTATTTATGTCACTAAGATTGGAAGCTGACCTCTGGGATTCTGATCTGCACGGCTTCTACTAGAGGTCTAACCATACAGTCTTTAACTAAATATTCATATTCTGAAATTTCTGAGATCATGTGACCTGGGATATCAGGTTCATAAATACTGAGGAACCAACCAATCACCTCAGTAAGAAAAATCCAAGAATAGAAAACCTGTGTAGGAAACCGATTATTCCTGACTACAGCCCACTTGAGCCTTCTCGAGTTTGGATCTTGAATGTCACTCAAAGGCCCATGCATTAAAGGCTTGGTCCCCAAGGTGGTGCCATTGGGAGATGTTAAGAAATGGTCCTAGTGGGAGATCTTCAAGCCATTGGGACCATGCCTTAAAAGGGATTGTGAAATCTGCAGTCTCCTCTGGCCTTCTGGTCCTGATACGAGCGGTTTTGCTCCACCACATGCTCTGGTCATGGTGAGCTGCCTCACCACAGCCCCCAAAGCAACATGGCCACCAATCATGGACTGCAGCCTCCAAAACTGTGAGCCGAACTGAATCTTTTCCCTTTATAAGTTGATTTTTCTTGGGGATTTGTTACAGTAACGGGAAGCTGACTCACATAAGCCTCATACAGAATGTTAGAGGGAGTCTGTCGGGGAGCCGTCTGGAGCAGGGGCACTGAGTGGAGCGTGACGGAGGGAGAGGGGGGTGCTCTTCTGAATCACCTTGTGCACTTGCGAGTCCTCTCTGATGGAGTGACACTTGTACTGTCATTGCGGTAAGTCCTTACTGAAGACCCAGGACCACAGCTGAATGTAAACAGCTCCACTGAGTGTAATTTTCCAGATGATTCCTAATAACCATTTGCAGTGTATGGGGGTGGGTAGAGGAGAGAGCCCAGATCTGAACCTGCGACACTAATAACCTCTCACGGGGTGTGTCTCAGGGTCCACTGTGTCCCCAAGTGTTCATTCACTGCCAGCCTCTGTGACTGTCTGTTATTTCAGGTCCTTCTATTTTATAAAGACCTGTTGGTTGTAAAAGGTAAGGTGATTTCTGTCCATTCCTGAGAGTTTTAATTAAGATGCCAGCTTTCTTACATTGCAGACAGTTTGTTCCAGGATGGTCTATTAAATCAAGAGCTGAGGCTGGGGTACGCGCTGCTCATTTTAAACTGTTAATAATTGTCTCACAATGTGAGGAAGCCCGGAGAGGAAACTGCTCCCGCAAAATAGCTGAACCAAGGCTCAGGAATTCCTTGCTCCACCAAATGCATTTTATGATCTTGAGGACACCCTCACTTTATTTCAGGGTCATTAACTCTCGAATTTACTCTACATACATGACTGGTGAGACTCAGGACCCCCAATATTCAGGAACATTTTAAACAGGAATGATTATCTTTCAGCTCATTTTATTGGCCAGTTATCAATAGCCCTTAGCTCTGGTCCCCTGGTGAGAGAGGAGAGTGAGACTCCAAGCATTCTTGTGCTGATGAACGTTGGGCTACTTTGTGATGAAGCTTGAACTTTCCTTCTCTGATGCCTCTTCTGATTCCTGAAGGTTCCCAGTCTTTCAGTTTAGATTGCTGGCAGAACATCAGTGGACCCGCGGCCCCAGTTGATAAGGTATGAGATGTTCGCCCAGAATGCCCCTAATTTGTCATGTGTCAGTATGACATTTCTGCAACTTCACTGTCTTATCTACAGGCAGATGCAGAGAGTGGTTAGGAATTGCAGATTGTTATTCAAAGATCTACTACAGTGGGGCGTCGTGGTGCACACCTGTAATTCCAGTGACTCCGGAGGCTGAGGCAGAAGGATCACAAGTTTGAGGCCAGCCTAGGCTGAGTGAGACCTTGGCTCGACATAAACAACAACAACAACAACAACAATAATAGAAAGAAAGGGATGTTACGCACAGTTTATAAAAAATCAGCTATGTAGAGTGCAGATGCTAGACGGGCAGGAGGTAAGATTAAAATTTTTTCTTGGAAATCTGTTATCATTCCAACTTTTCATCTTTTGGGACCACTGAAGGAGTGAGGTAAGAAAAGCGCCTGACTCAGGAGAGATAAGAATGAACATTTTTCTTTATTGGAGAATAACCAACAATTTTATTTTCCTAGAAAATCTAAGGAATCAAAATTGACAGAATGGACTCAGGAAAGGAAAAAAAAAACCCTGGCTAATTGCACTGAATATGTTAATGTTACCCTAAGCGGTAAGGTATATGGGTATTGTCTGTGATGTACCCAGACTTCCCTCACCCTCCAAATACAGACAATTTTGATGTTTGTGACTAGGCAGAGAATAATCGCACAGAGGCATGTGGCATCAGTCACTCTACCCAGAACCCATAATCCAAGATGGCGTGGTCATGTTCTGTGAGAAGACGTCCATACGTAGAGGTCATTTCTTGACCAACACCCGGAACTTTTGTTTTCTTTTCTTAGACGAGGACTTACTATGTTGCCCAGGCTAGCCTTGAACTCCTGGGATGAAGGGATCCTCCTGCCTCAGCCTCCCAAGTAACTGGAGCTACAGGTGTGTGATACCATTCTGGCTTAACCTGGGACTTTCTAAAATTAGCCATAGTAAATGTCACAAAATGAGTTTTTATTTGTGAAAGTAATAGCCTGTTTATTGTTTATTGTAAAAGCCATGCATGAGTTCTAGATGTTGAATTTAAAGGTATTCAAGATGCATGGGTTAGCTAAAAACTTTTTTGTTTGTTTAGCTCACTCCGTGAAGGTAAAAGATGTAAAAAATCTGTTCTGATTTTCTGTTTTCTCAAGGGACCTGTCTTATAGTGTCTGGACACTAATGTGAATTGTTGGAAGGCATGAAGGATGGACGGATGGATGTTTACAAGCCCGTTCTGAGGGAAAGACTGATGGCTCTTACTCCAAGGAAAAAACATTTTTAGAAGTAAATCAGTCAAAATGGCAAACACACGTACAACATCTCAGCTACAGGGATTTTTTTCACCCAGGAGACCACATAGATCCTCACTCTCTGGCAAGGTGACCTTGAGAGGAAGTGGCAGCTCAGGAGCCCCTGCCTAACCCTGCTAAAGGCCACGTATTTGCAGAAACATGAGCCACGAGACATGCCGAGCTTTATGTCTCTAGGTCTTCAAATCCCTAACTCTATAATTAGAACTTTTAAAAATTCTTTATCCAGGCAACAAAATTTTACAGAAGTCATGTTCCTTGGCTATCCTTGGCCTTGCTCAGGCAGGGTGGCAGAGTAAGTTCTTCCTAAGAATAACCCCCATAGACATTTTTCTGATTATTTTTGTTTCCATGGAGGATATTATCTGTGATGTTGCTTGAAAATCCTTTGTAGCTGCATCGTTGTGACCAATTCAGGTTTGAGATATAATTCCAGGAAAGCATTTCCTTTCTGGCGAATTAGAAGTCTTCCTTATTTCAGATGATGAAGGCCATATAACATGTGTTTTCCTTTTCACCTTGGCTGCCAGGAAGCATTCCTCTGCTTCAGTAAAGTCAGAAAAAAGAGACGTGTACAAACACATAGAGCACATGTCTCTGTGTCTACCGAGCACAGAGTTGATTGAATATTTAGCAGTCAAGCCTCTCCATTTTAAAATCTATATGATTAAATTTGAAATTACAAACTTTAATTTGTAACTTGTCAAGATATTCCACATGGTTGAGGGTACAGACGACTTGCTAAGACATTAGCTGATACAATAGAGATGGTAATTTTTATGTAAATGTACATGATTTTGAAGCAAAAGTAATGATAACAAGACTTGGATTTGAAAAATAAAATCTTAATTTGTGTCTGGTTGAAAGATAATTTTTTATTTGATTTTTTATCTTACATTAATTCTTCCTACAGAAATTAACCTCTCTCTGATACTGTTTAAAATTAAAATTATTAGTAGTACATTCTTATATAAATAGTCCTTTTTAATACTAACATTGGTAAATTTAATATGTAATAATAAATAAATATAATCAACATCTTTTTCTGCTCAGTTGAAAAATTGCTACTTTCCTTGAAAGGTGAAAAACTACCTTTTTTCTGTGTCATTTCCGTTTCAACTTTTCTTTTCTGTGTTTTACATTCCGATACCATGTGTCAAACCCACTCAAAGGATGACTGGATATTTATGTAGGAAAGGAGGGACACCCCACCCCCACCCCAATCATAACATTCAATTGGAAAAAAATATCCGTAAGCACCAAGAACACCAGGCAATAACCACTGCAACCTCAGGAAGGTTCTGGTTGTTTGAAGGATCATCTAGTTTATGAAATAGTGAATGCTGTGCTTTTGGGGTCTCTATTTTCTATTCCATTCCCCACTCTTTTCTCCTTTCCTGTTTCATTGGGCATGACACCCATAAGTCTCATTTCCCCAAAGTTCTCTCACCAAATGGTTTCCTATTGGATTTGCCCCTGGAAGACACTGGCTAGAGATTGGGGGATGCCTCCCAGTATTTTGTGTTACTATAACAACATACCTGAGGCTGGATACTTTAGTAAAGAGGTTTGTTTGGTTGTGATTCTGGCGATTGGAAAGTCAAAGAGCGCGTAGAAGGGGAACTGTCCGTAGGCAGAAAGGGCTGGCCTTGCTTTATAATTAGCCACTCTCAAGAGCACTGACCTAGTCACGGAATACCTGGCTCAGGCCCTTGAGGCAGCATTAATTCATTAATGAGGGTAGAGCCCTCGTGAACTGATTGCCTCCCTAAGGGCCACCTCTTAAGGATCCCACCATGTCCCCAGATCAGCACACTAGGGATCCAGAGTCAGCACAGGAACTTATGGGGGACAGGCCACATACAGGTGACAGGTAACCCACATCATACCCAGAGAGGTGGGAAAGGAGTGTGTCCAGAACCCGCAACCCCTTCTAACCCATTTCCTGCCCCTGTGCCACGCCATCGTCTGTGCAAACTGAGGTGCTCAGGCATCGTGCTGCACCACGAGTGCCAGGTTTGTGCCTCTGCCCATGACGTTCTTCCTGGCTGAACTGCTTCCATTTCTTCACTTCGAATCTGTTCCAGCCTTTGAGGCCCAACACTGCGACTCTCCCCCACGGAGTCTTTCAGGATCTTCCGCGTCCCACAGGTGGACTTTGGGAGCCCTTTACCTAAAGCACTCCGAGGAATGCAGAGCTTGTCTAGTCTGGGCCACAGCTAATTAGTGCTGATCTGGGCCTCTGGCCTAAGCCTGTTTATTAGTTCAAGATCCCCAGAGGCCAGTTCTGACTTTGTTCCCACCCGGTCCTGCATTGACCTATTGGAAGAACATGGAAATGTTAAAAATGTTTAAAAGGAAATGACGATGCGTCATTAACCTGTCTTAATAATACTCTAGCACCATTTAAAAAGAAAACATAAACAGAGGAATAATCAGAAATTATCTTTATTTAAAATGTATCTCTCTTGCTCAGGTCTAAGACTATTCACGGGAGTCCCAATGTGGTCAAGGAAGAACAACCCAATTGGTTGGAAAATTAATATTAAACAAGTAATAACTGAGAGTTTACTGCAAGAACATGGTCTACTCTACCTTCCGTCCTGAGTTGGGATAATCGGAAATGTAACTCTGGTCTCTAGGAATGTGAATGACTATTCAATAGAGTAACAAGCCCCCAGTGAACAAAGAAAACTATGCAATACTTCCCATCAGTGCAGGAACTTCTAGTGGATCCTCTGCTGCCTGATTCTCGCCCATCCATTCATTATCCAGGGTTCACATCCTTGAGTTCTGCAGCCACGGCTCCAACCCACTGTGGACCACGGTAGTAGAGACATAGACAATAACCAGCAAACACGCAAGTGAGAGGTTAATCTGAGATGATGTCATGAAGAAAATAAAGTCAAATCCAGCGATAAGAGATTGAGGTGGGTATGCCCCAGGTGGGTGGTCAGGGGGAACCTCTACAAGGAGGTGACTTTGATTCTGAGACTTGAATGACAAGACACAGAGCTCGGCAGAGGGAAGGGCAGAGTTGCTCAGCCAGAGCTTTCTCTCTCTCTCTCTTTCTCTCCCCCTCCCTCCTTTCCTTCCCACTAGGCCCCACCCCTTAAAGATCACAGCAGACCTTTAACACGTGGGCCTTTGGGGGTCACTTGCAAACCACAGTGCTTGGCTTTCTCCCCCTGACCATCCTGCTTTCCTCATTCAGGCCTGACCAGTGTCCCTGGGGAGCACGTCCTTAATAAATACCTCACGCGCAATCCTCATCTCAGAGAGGGCTTTGGGGACGCTGACCTTGAGCAAGCACTTGCTATCGGAGGAATACAGACCTGTAACCTAGCAGCCTCTCCAGCAGCTTCCAGCCAGGGTGACCTTTCCTTGAATTGTCTCCATGCTTCTTGTCAGAAGGCAGAAAGATCTTGACTCCGCAGGTACCCCTGGAGTCTTGGGGACAGTCCTCTGGTTTCATACGAAGTTGCCCTCCTCCTCTGGTGGCAAATTTGGCTGGCTGGCTCTGCAACACTAAATTGAACAAAAGCAAGCAATATCAAATGTTTAGATTTCCTGGAGCCTCTGGCTTCGAGCAGGCTGATGACTCATTCCCGACGAGCCCACAAAGCAGACCTCCAGCCACATGAAGGCCAGAAGCTTCCTGGTGGTTGGGGGGTGGGTTTTCCCTGTTTTATTTTTAATCTGACAGCACAAGCGAAGTTGGCCGCACCAATTAAAAGCAGTGAAGAGTTAATGTTCAGAACAGCCACCCTGCCAACGGCAGCCTGGAAGTCATCAGGGCCATTTCATCTTCTAGAAGATTCATCGCCGGGCTAACCCGAGCCTTTCATGTGGGTCTCTGCCACAGTCCTTAGTACACCCACAAAAGGAATCTGGAGTTGGTGGGTATGACATAGTGCCATCAGCATGGATTTGTGCAACGCAAGGGACGCTTCAGGCAGAAGGGTTCACGGCAGAGTCAGGCAGCCCTTGTCGCAGGGAGCTGTGAAGACAGTCACAGTTGGTGACAAGACTACCCGGTGCGCAGGGTGTCACTTCGCAGCCACCCACTGCTTTGTGCTCTTTCTTTCCTTTCTGTCTTTGCTCAGCTCCTGCCAAATGCCTCGTTAGCCAACACATAGTCCCTCCCTGATATTTTCTCAAGCTCCATCAAAAAGCCTCTGTTTTCCCTTCAAAACTCGTCCCTCAAGAATTATTACCCTTGCCGTAATAATTGCAAGCTATCGAGTCACCCCCAGCATGCAGAAAGCCTGCAAACAAAGTCTGAGGGTGCAGCCCGACCCCGCCTGGTCCCAGGGCAGCAGCAGATGCATTGAAATCGAGAGTGTGTTCTGTGTGTGCATGAACTTTTACAGAATGCTACAGAGAACTGAATTTAGACAGTGCAACCGTTCTATTTTCAGGACAGTGTATTTTTAGCTGAGAGGGGTTTTCAGAGGAAAGACATATCTTTATTTAGGTTTATAGGGTATCATGCCTGTCGAAAGCAATTAAATAGTACACAGAGCCCTCAAAGAAATGTCCAAACTTGGTCTGGACGTGATTTGGGTTTTTAAACAAATATCAACTTGACAAAAGTTCCTTGTTTAAGAAACACATCCCAAAACGTGACTTATGAAAAAAAAAGGAAGTTATTGGCTGCTCTGATTTAAAACGACTTCTTCTAGTTGTTGATTTAGAGATGTCATTTGCCATGTAATATCAAGTGACTTCACAGACTACAGAGCATGTATCGGCTGTGTCGAAGGGAGCCTTTAGTGAGCCTTGAGTGAGGAAGACTTTATTTAACCTGTATATAGGAAGAGGTGCTGGTTGTGGCCCAGGAACCTCATATTTAAATGACAGATTTAAGAAACCATGTGATATTTCTACAACACTGGACCAGGGTTGACATCAAGGATTAATTGTTGCTCCCATAGTCAATATATTCTGTGGTAAGCCATTCTTATAAACCGTGGCCGCCATTAGAAGATGGCGCCACCTTCCACTGTGGCCTGTGATAAACAACTCCTTTTATGGAGAGTTGGCGCGCAATCCCTTACCACCCTATGAGAGAGATCCATGTGGCGGCTTAGGATTGGGATGCGGGGGGCTTTATTAAGCTGTGCTTGGGCGTGTCGAGCAGCGGGCGCTAGAAGATGATACATGACTCAAGGCCTGAATAAACTGCTGAAAGAAGAATCCTGTGTCGTGTTTTCCCTTGCCGGCGAGGGGTCGCGACAGTTGGTGGCCCGTACGGGGAACATATTCCTCGAACCCAGGATCCAGAACTTTCAGCAGTCAGGGTGGTGCACCAGTAAGTTCCCAGGT
>NW_025999926.1:4905935-5006452 GCF_001458135.2 Marmota marmota marmota
ATATATATATATATATATATATATATATATATATATATATATATTAGTTGTAGTTGGACACAGTACCTTTATTTTATTTATTTTTATGCCATGTTGAGGATTGAACCTAATGCCTTGCACGTTCTAGGCTAGCACTCTACCACTGAGCCACCACCCCAGCCCCTTCTTCCACTTTTAAACTACGTTTACAGCCTTTTTAAGGCAGGAAGACTCTTCTGGTGCCCCTCCAGGGCTGAGGAAGGATGTGGAATTGTGCTCAATGAAGATCTACTTGGTGGGCCACCTACTGAATCATGCTTCAGAACCTGGCCCTCCTCCCTGGCTCAGTTGGAATTCTGAATCTTTCCCCCTTGGGACACCTGTAGGAGACAGGACAGACATTCTTTAAACCCTCAGGAATTTCCTTTTTCTTTAAAGAAAGCGCAGTGGAATTCCAGGTTGGAGTTCTGTGGGATGGAATTTCTCTGCAGTGAGCACTTCTCTCTTGCACATACTGTCCCCGCCTGCCGTCAATCAGTTGAGGTGAGAGCAACCTAAGCAGGTAAAGGGCACTGTGGGCCCTGGCTTCACCATATGCCACCCATCTGCCATCTCTAAACACATTATCCACCTCTACACCAGCGGTCGGAGCAGTTCCATTTACCCAGGGACCACTCCAGACACAGGGAGCAGCGAGGACAGGGTTGTCCTCTTAAGCCACACTGGGTGGCCTTCCTTTTTTAGAGTCATTGTTGCTGTTCTCCAGCCACACCCCAGCCTCCTCCCGGGCCTTCCTGCCCCACCATGATCTGCCCAGGAGCACCCCCACACAGGAGTCAGGGATCCTTCTAGAAGCACATCAAGTCTGGGCACCCCCTACCCAGAACATGCCAATGGCTTCCTACTGCAATTGGAGTCAAACCTAAGGCCCCTACAACATCTCCCGGTCCATCCAACCTGCCCTGTACCTCTCAGACCTTGTCACTCACCGGGCTGCCCCTTAGAACCAGCCAGTTGTCCAGGGCCCTGAACTTGGATGGTGCCACACGCGCTCTGCTGTTGTTATTTGAAGTTATTAACCATTTTTGAATGAGGGGCCCTACGTGCTCACTTCATTTGCATTTTGCGTTGGGCCTTGAAAATCAGAGTGGCTTCTGCCTCCAGCCACGTGAGCTTGGAGTCTGTCCTTAGAGGGACCAGGCACGCTCCTGCCTCAGGCATCGGTGGCTGTTGCTCCGTCCCTCTGCCAAGGGAGCTCCTCTGAGAGGTGTGTGCATGTCTGCTTCTTAAGGGTCAAAATTAAACAACTCCCCAGCAGAGAAACTTCTCTGACCACCATATCCAGGGTCTCCGTGTCCCCTCGACGGTCACCTCAGTCTGTGAGCCTTCCTTCCAGACACCTGTCTCCACCTGGCTTTATGCTATGCTGATGCTCCTTGAGTTAGGCGAGGTTATGTCCCAATAAACCCAGTGTAAGTCGAACATATCACAAGTTGACATGCACTAGTCCACCCAGCCGGGCTCTCCTCAAGGCTCAGCCTCGCCTGCCTTGAACATGCTCAGATGTCACCGTAACCCACAGTTGGGCCCTGTCATCAGACACAGAGCCTGGTTCACGGCAAGGTGTTGAAGATTTGCTGAATCCTGCGCTGAAGGAGAGCAACAGAGTAGCTGAACCTTCACCTGCCCAACGCACAAAGCCTATGCCACCCACTCCTGGCAAGTTGAAGACCTGCAGAATAGTTACCAACCTGCAGTTGATTCTCACTTCCTCCATGTCAGCTCCTCGAGGACAAGGACATCAGGCTTGTTCCTTTCTCTGTCTCCATGGCCTGGGATATTTCTGGGCACATAGATGGTCCTCAACACATTTTGGTTGAGTTAATTTTTTTTTTCTTCAGTCATAGGATCTTACCTGGAGCACATTGGAATCCCATGAACTTGGTTTTGAGAAAAGTTCATGGGCCATTTGAAGACAGTGTTTTCTGTTAATGGTGGTCACCAGGTTTTTCTCAGACGTCTATAAATTCCTATTCATCTCCCTCCCTTTGGCTTTCTACTCCCCTCTTTGGTTTTCAAAGCCTCTAGTTCTGTGTTTTGAACGGTCCAGATATGAAAATGTGGAAATTAGTTTTTTTTTAAACCTTCAAATGGAAACACAAGATAAAGCACAGGAAGTACCAGCATGACCCTCAGGTCACCTTGACCTGGAGCATCTGAGCTGGAGGTCATGGCAACCGCCAAGCTCCTGACTGCCAGCCCCAGTCCCTGTGCCCACGGGCACCCAAGCAGGATGTGAGACCCAGAGGCACCTTGGAGATCATCAAGCCCAAGAAGAAGACAAGGAAGAAAATGAAATGAACTGAAAAAGAACAGAGGGGGAGGAGAAAGGAAAGATAAACAAACAAACAAAAAAAGGCGCATGGAATTATTCTGGCTCCTGGCGAGGAGCTCAATTTCTTAAGTAATTTTTTGATCAACTTTTTAAGTGATTTTTTTCTACCATTGCTCATGGAGTAATTATAATCTTTTGTTCTTGACCCAACTCTCCGTGTTGGTAGGTCCCCCTCCTGGGTTTCTCTGTAGATTTGTTTGTTTGAATTGATTTTGTCAACTCCCAGGAACTCACTCAGATACTAGAACACAGTGGCTCCCTCCTGTGGCCCTGCCCTCCTGGCTCCAAGCCTCCCAAGCCCCGAGGGAGCCACCCTCCAGAGTCTCTGGCTCCCCGGGCTTTTAAACAGATCCCTTTTATGAAATATGTGACCTTCCTTCTCAGAAAAGCATATTGGTTAGTGTGAGCTGGTTTTAGCTGTGTCCACAGGTGTCACGTTGCAGGTGATCTTTCTGGATTTGCCCGGAAAGGGGAGCTGAGCCGGTACCAGGACCCCACCTCTGCGCATCGCTTAGAGTGGAGACAGCCCACGCCTTTAGCTGACGGGGGCCCTGAAGTGACCCAGCGCAGGCACGGAGGCCGGCGCCACTCCCCCTGGCACAGGGGAGCTGAAGCAGGGAGGGGCACGCCTCTTCCTGGATTTGCTTTTCCTGGATACCCCACCTGGGTTCCTCGCGGGGAGCTTCCAGCCACCCACTTCGCGGGGCTGCTGGCCCCCCACCTGTCCAAACACAGGGCTTCCTGTCACCACGTGGCTGCGGATGGGGAGCTTCGAGTTTTTAATTTCCTAATGAGAACCACTGTAGACCTGGAAAACAGCTGTTATCCCAGGGGCCACGGCTGACACAACGTGATTCAATTGCGCCTTTCTGATTTCTGTCTTGTCCTTTGCAATTTCTCACAAATCCGAAACATGTTTCCCCGCTCACTCTTCCTATCGCCACCCTCACGAGGAGAGTCAGCACTCGGGGGGGACTCTGCCCACATGGAATGCTTTCTCCTCCTCCAATCCCAAGTGGGAAGTGACGGGATACAGAGGGTCTCCTGTGCTTGTGATGGAAAGGACTCCGGGGCCACCAAGATGACCCAGTCTTGGGCAGGGTCCCCTCTTCCTCTTCTGACTCTGTTCTGATGAGCCATTTGGAAAAGCGAAGGCTGAGGGGTCACAGTGGAAGAACATGGGTATTTGAAGCCAGGGGAAAAGAAGAAATCTCTCCCTGTCACTGACCTGTTGTGTGATCTTGGACTTCACAGGGACCTAGTTTGCTGGTTAAGATGAAGACAGACACCTCCTTCATGGGGCACAGAGAAGATGAACGGGGCTGGCATAGGTCACACGGCCTGTGTGCAGGGTACAGCATGGTGCTCATGTCCTCGCCCTGAGCCCACTACAGCCCCCAGGATCGCCACGCTCTCTCTCCACTCAGATCGTTCACCCTCGAGGACCAGATGAATCATCCCACACCAGCATTTTGTATATATCACATTTCCTTCCCTCCCTAACCAAGCCCACACCCCTAAACAACAACAGAACCTTCTGCGGTTTCCCAATGCCTTCAAGATGTCCAAATCCCTGAAGTGGCCATTTAAGTTGAGCACTATTTAGAATCCATTCACCCCTGGCAGTGACCTCTCATCACTCCTGCCCCAGATCCTGACACTAGGTCAACTCATCCCTCTCTGAAAGTGCCGAGTTCGTGCCAGGCTGGTCTCACCTCTGTGACCCACGTTCATGCATTCCCCTGTGCAGACTGCCCGCCCTTCCTTGGCATGGGGAGACATTCCACCCTTGTTTGAGGGTGGCCACCCTGCCCACTTCTCTTCCCAGTGGCTGTTTAGTATACCCTACCTTGCTTTGTCACCAGTCACAGGTGGGTGTGGCAGCCAGCACCCTGCAGAGGGACTGTAGAAAATGTTCAGAAGCACCCCAGTAATGACTGCAAACAAAAGTCAACTCCCCATGACACTCCCATGGAGAAATACCTCCAGAACTGATTGGAACTCAACTCAGAATAATTTGCTTCCATCCAAATTTAAAATATCAATAGCCAAGTTGGAGTGATCCAGTCTGGGGTTGGGTATTGCTGTTGGGGTGTGTGTTCATGGTTTAGCTTCTCTCCAGCCCAAGGGGAAAAGGATCACCTCCACTCCCTTGTCCTTGGCTACTCTCAGCTGAGAAGCTCTCATCAGACCGAGCACCCCAAATCACACTAGGATTTAGGAAAGATAATTGAACAGACAACGAGCCTGATCATTTTTGACCAGCTTCCTCCCTTTAACTTCTCCCAGACTCTACACAGTTGAATCTTGGAATAAAACATGCCAAGGGAAGTTGTCTTCGCAGGGTTTCCTGAGAGCTGGGGGAGGCTGCTCTGGCTGGGTTGGCAGTTAGATGACATGAAGGAAGGGGCTCTGTTTAAACTCTAAACGTGGCTGTTTAGATTCCAGGCATTCTCACTACGAGTTATACCTAAACCTGTACTTAGACAAAGACCCAAAGATTATGCATTAGTACCATACCCAAAATATTTGGGGTTCTGTCACATTGAAGTTTGGCCAGTATCCACGTGCAATGGTGTAGCCTGAACAGCACTGAAATTGAGGCAATTAAACACTAATACTTTGAATCCCTGTTCTTGAAAGGGCTGTTAATTGTTGTCCGTTTTTCTGCATAGCGGGAGGAGTTTTAAGTCTGACATCTAAGAAGGAATACATTCACCCAGGTTGGTAGAGGCCAACACTGTACAGAAGGTTGCCAGAGGTCTCAGGAGAAAGTTTCCACTGAAACTTCACAGGTGTATCCCTCCCAGTTTAGACGACAGGAAACCTGTTGTCACATAGCCACAGTAGCCCCTGCAGTTGTGGAAGGGAGCGAGCCTTGCCTAGCAATCAAAAGAGAGAGAACCAGCATAGTGTCTAGTTAAAGATGGCAGGTAGAACAGAGGCATCGGGCTTAGCAAGCAACCCGTCCAGATGGAGGCCGTCAGAAGCCTTGGGAAGATTCGAAACCGAAGAAACTGATTACATCCCACGTGCGTTGAGAGGAGATTGCAAGCTGGGCAAGGGTTTAAGGTGGAATTCATAAGTGCATGGGATGCTAAGCGAAGGAAGGAAGTACAGAAGCTCAATATCACCTGCAGGAGAAAGCTAAATGTTATTCAGGAAAGGAGAAGTGTCCATCACACTCTGAGCAGGTCTGCCTTCTAGGCCAGTTGTATGGCCAGTGTCACGTAGATACAAAATATCTGTCTCTCCAAAACTACCGCATTGCTATTCTTAGAGGATGGAGAGGTGGCGGTAAGTGTGCATGGGTGTGGAGAGGCTGAGAGGAGAGAGTGGCATAATTATTTTCTGAATTGGAAAATCAATGGATATAATGTCTAAGTGTGAAATATCAGATGAGACTATTTTATTTAAATATATGGAGGCTTCTTCTGGGGAAAATAAGAAGAGATGGAAAGAACTGTCTCCGCTCCTCCCCCAAAAAGCAATATGGAAGGAAAGAGAAGGGCCCCTTGGTGTCCACCAGGGACTGGTTCTGGGATCCCCAGAGGATACCAAAATCCATGGATGTTCCAGCCCCTGACATACAATGGTGAAATATGCAGATATACTTTAAATCATCTCTAGATTACTTTCAGTATCTGACACAAGGTAAAAGCTACAGAGACCCTTAACCCATCCCATACAGACATAATTTTCTGGATACTTTTTATCCGTGGGTTGTTTGAATCCATGGATCTGGACCCAGTGTATTCAGAGGGATGACTGTGCAGACTCAGCTGCTTTAACAAAAAGACATCAAAATATAGAGGCCTCAGTGAGACCCGCACAGGTTTCTTTTGTTTGCTATGTTCAGAACTAAGCGATCCGAGTTGGAAAGTCACCTTTATGATCCTCAAAATGGGGCTTCCATTTCTGGAATCCAGATAGCCCTTCTGGTTCTTGTCATTCCAGTTGGGGGAAGGGGAACTGGGTCAGCAGAGCCCATGTGCTGGCCTGGCAGGAATGCGTCCCAGAAGGGGGCACATGCCCGCTGGCCAGCATGTGGGCACAGGACCCCCAGGCTGCAAGGGGGGCTAGGCAGTCTGGGTCCAGCTGTCGGCCATGTCCTCACCGAAATCCTGCTGTCCTGCTATTCATGGTGACAATCGATGCTGGTGCTCGACCCATCATCATCAGCAGAATTATTTGCTTCTTTCAGCCAGGAAAACTTGCAGTTTCAATTTAAATAAAACCTAAACATAAGAAATGTCCTTAAAGATCATGTTTTGAACCACTGAATAGATTATTAAAACCTAGATGCAAAGATTCTGAAAAGGAGTGCATCTATCACTAGGAGGGTCAGCCAATGGGGTGGGGGCCTGAGGCCCAGGCACTTTTGGTGCTATACCTCAGGAACCATCATTTGGGGACACAGAGTGACTTTTCTGGTGTGGGTATATTATACATGCTGCAAAGACTCACGAGTATCCCTGCAAGCCTATAATTTTAGGGTAAATGTTTCCAGAAAAATGTGTTAGACAGACTCTGAGATGGGGATAAGGGTGTAGGAGGTGCTTGGGGGGCACTCTTGAGATCAACACCCGTGGGCACAGGGAAGGACACAGGATTGAGCAGTGGAGGAGGCAGACTTCTGGAGGGGGAACTTCAGGGGCCCCGTGGCAAAGGCAGCCAGACCTTTCTATCCCAGAACTGATCAGTCTTTACATGCAAACTGCCCCCCAGGATTTGCAACCTCAGATGAAGCCGCTGCTGCCAGCCTGGTTCGTTCCTAGGGGCCCGACAAGTGGGGCCCGTCTTCAGCAGAACTCCCAGCAGCTCAGAGAGCAAGTCCGTCACTCTCAAGGTGACACATCACAACATCTACTCAGAATCCAAGTAGCGCCTCTGCGTCTCTGTGAAGTCCATCACTTGAACCTGGACTCCAGCAGCTGCAGCTCTTGAGCTTCTCTTCAGGGCTGTTCGGTGGAGGCCGTCTCAACAGAGCCGGAGGTGGGGGGGCTGGAAGGTGCGCGGCGGCAGCATGCACAGGTGCAGTAGAGCTGAGGTTGCATTTTTACTCAAGGTTGGCCTCGGGGCAGATGCTGGGAATTAAAGGAAGGAGGACTTAGAATACAGGCCGAACAGAAAAGAACGACTTCATGCTTGACTGTCACCTTAGGCTAAGTCGGCATTTGTTGGGTAACAGATAAAGGACCCTAATTAAGAATTTGGGCTCCAGAATGAAATTAAGACAGACTTCAGATAGTCCTATTTCTGTCTGCCCCAGAGGGTTTGTTACTGTCCTGGGTGGAGAAATGAGTGGGTAAGGCATGGGGTCTGTCGAAAAGACTTCCAGGGTCACTTCCTCCCTTAATTTGACAAACCCAGCAACCGAACACCTTCAGAGTCATACTAGTGAAGGAGTTCTGTCCTGCAGTCCCCACCTAATGGAGGGCAGCCTAGGCCATTTCTGTGAACTATCCTGTGTTAAAATGTGGTTGTGGCTAAGTCAAATATTTCTGGCAAGGTGCTTGTCAGAGTACCTGAAAAGACAAGGGAATGGGGAGTCAGGGGTCACATAGCATTTTTTGTGTTAACCTGCCAAAAAGTATTTGAGCATGTGTGCCAGAATTTGGCCTGAGACTTGCTTTCACTTAAACATACCTCTGGGGCTGGGGTTGGGGCTCAGTGGTAGAGCGCTTGCCTAGCATGTGTGAGGCACCACATATAAATAAATTAAATACAGGTCCATTGACAACTAAAAAATAATTCAAATAATAAAATAAAATGAATATACGTTCTGGTGACAAGGTGATGTGGGAGAGGGGACACAGATATCTACAGCAATCCAACTGCTTTAAGCTGATGGTATTCTTCTAAAGAATTTGATAATGATGAACAGCTAAATTAAAGGCTCAGAATGAACAATGTCTCACCTTATTGCTGAAAAGCAAGTTACCTAAAAAAATTATTATCAACATGTTGATTTAAATCAATGATTGATTATGAAATTAGAAATTCAGCACATGATATATGAGAATGCTAGCAAACTAAACCTAACCTGATTATTCTGGTTATATACAATTTTTTTTTCTTTGTGCCACTTAACATGGTACCTGCTATTGACTTGGCCTTGGGCTGGCTCAGCCTATGTGTCAAGCTGTGGAATGAAGAATTCCATGCACCTGATGTTCTGTGGCACGGCTCTAAGTACGAAAAGCTGGAGGATTCTAATGGGAAAACATACAGAAAAGTAAATCCCAAGTCTTGCTTTGTGGTTGGAGGAGGAGCAGCTGGGGCAATGCAGTTAGACAAAAGTGACGCCATCTAAATGTTAAAAGCAAGAAGACTAAAAGGAGATGGAGGGCAAGAGCACCATCAATATGACAGGAGTCGGAAACTTCTGCAGAGAAACACGATTTCCCAATGTGCGCACCTCGGGCAGGGCTTTCCTACTCCTGTCCAAAGGGCTTGCTGAAAAATTCATATCTTGGCTCATAAAAACCCAGTCGCCCTTTTTTTGTTCTCTGAGCATCCTTCCACAGTTCCTTCCTTCTGCGTGAAAGCTGCGGAGTTGGCTCAAGTCTGTGGGCTGACATTCCTTTTACCAAACTCTCCTACCTTTGCCGCTGGCATATCTCCTGCTTTGTCCCCTTGAGATCCCTAGTCCCATGAGCATTTACTAGGGATGACCTTGCAGTCCTGGAGGGCCCGGGACAGCCCTGATGCTCCTAGGACAGCTAGGCAAGGCCAAGGACTGTGCCGAGGTCCCACCTGTGTGCCTGCTCTAACCCTAAAGACTGAGGCATCAGGCCAGGGACAGGGAGGCTGTGGTGTTTGAGTTCAATTGGTTTTTTGAACCATGCTGACAAAACAGGGCTGTGGCCGCCTTCACAGACCAGGCCTACAATTCCTGATCTCAAAGTGACTTGAGAGCAGATGGCCTCCCGCCCTGGGGAAGCTAACCTGTCAATGGGAAAGCAGACCCTGCTTACTTCATTCACAGTTTCTTTCCATAGCCCAGGTTTGCTTCAGGAAAGCCTCACGTAGGATGTGTCCTGCTGAAGCAGAGGGTGACGTCGTCTACGTCTTGCCCTGAACCCAAGTCCCAGCTCTTGTCCCCTACTCTCAGACACAGTCTGTGGGTGCTGGGGGCCAGCCAGGTAGAAGGTGGATCTCAGGAGACATTTTCTCTCTGCAAAGAGCTACTCAGATGTGGACACCAACCCTTGTTCCCTTTCTACAGACTCAGAATGGGGATATTGGGGGTATTTGAGAAAAATATAAAGATAGAGGTCAAGAGCCAGTTGAATGGGAAGGTGGAACTAGTTTTGCTCCAAAGGGGGGCTACGTATAGAGGCTACGTATGGAGGCTACGTATGGACACGTGCTCCCAAAGAGGGAACATGGGAATCTATAGCTTGGTGAATGTGAAGACTGAAAGGTAACCGGAAGATGAAAACACAGGATCTTTCAGTGTGTTCTTTAGAAGATGCTTGTCTAGAAGTAGGATCACACGGAGGAGAAATGGCCATTTTGGAGCTAACAACAACCCTTCTGGGGCCAGGAGACATGGCGTCAGATGAACTCAGAACGAGATCTCCCTCTGGAAACCATTCCCGCTGCCCGGCTGCCAAGGTCACGCAGAGCTGGGGTTTGCTGCGGCAAGACTGTTTACATACAAGGACACACGCGGACAAAAGGTCATGGGAGGTACTCAGGCGGAGTCTCCCAAGTCAGAAGACGATAAACATACCAACTGTCAGGGCTTTCAAACAAGCACATTTGGGCCAAACAAATTCTCTACTTTGGATACAGATTCACAACATCTTGTGGCAGATGGAAACAGGAGTGGGACAAGAACTGGCTCAAACAGAAACAACATTAAGTAATAATATTAACCCAAACGGGGGGGTGGACAGAACCTCAATCACATCTGAGCTGGAGCTAAAACTGGAGTAGCACTGCGAGGAGGGATGACATTCATGAGACTCCGGGGAGACTCCTAAGAACCCAGAGAGAGGAACACATTTTCTAGAACATTCATACAATGTAATAAGTGGCCACTCTGATGCCATGGAGAGAAAAAACATTTCACTAAAGGTTCCCAATAGTGAATTCATGACATGCCCATTAGTGAATTCAAGGTCAAATTCAAGGTCACAGACTCTGAAAATGTATTTTCCCTCACTAAATATTTGGATATATTTAGTTGAAGTGCACTGTTGGCAAAAGCCAACTTCTACAGATGATTGTAAAAACATTCTCCCTGGAAGTGATATATGCCTGAAATCCCAGAAACTCTGGAGGCTGAGGCGGGAAGATCACAAGTTCAAAGCCAATCTCAGCAAATTAGCAAGGCCTTATGCAACTTAGTGAAACCCTATCTCAAAATCAAAAATAAAAACGGCTGGGGATGTGGTTCAATTGTAAACTGATCAGGAGTTCAATCCCCAGTACTAAAAGAAAAAAAAAATTCTCCCAGGAAGTTGTGTCTCAAATTTGTCTACTCACATCAGTCAGTCTGAATAAATATGGCAAGACCTGGCATCCTCCTGAGGCCTCCTTTGCTGGAAAGAAAATGCTTTTAAATGTTCTAAAACTCTCAGAAAATGTACAGAACACTTGGCTCCATGGAAGTTCTGCATCCCTCTCTAAAACTCTCCCTGGGTCCTTTCTCCTGTCATTGGGCATGAAAGATCTTCATAAATCATGCATGCAAATCTAACTGGCTTATCTCTTCCCGAACAAGTGTAGCAACTTATCTTTGAAATTCAAGGAAACAGAAAAGGACTATTTTTAATCTGAGGAGAACTGATTGCTCAGTGAGAACTACTTCCCAGGCCCTGCGAAATGTGGCCTAGAACCACTTTTGAGGGGGTCATTCATTTTATGAAGTGATATACACCAGAGTCAGCTTCTCTCCTACTTTGGCATCAATCAGTCAGTCAGCAAGTCTGTGCAGGGTATGTGTGTTGTGTGTTATCTGCAGCTCTGCGTGAGGTTATGGGAGAACAAGATGTCACTGTGTATTAACGGGATGCCCAGAGCTTCCTTCAAGTCATTTTAACCACAGAATTGAAACTCTCAGAGAGGGGGAAGGAAATGCAGAATGACTTCAATATCTACTTCATGAAAGGAGACCATCCAGCATATATTTATCATTTGGCATCTTAAAATATTACACTCTGTGGTATTTCTTCTTTAAAAATGTGGCAACATGATATCATTGAGTAAATCTTTAAACTTTTTTTATACTTTTGCTAAGTATATGAAAAATGCAACCAAAGAAAAGCAGTGGGAAATGCATTTTTCTATCGTTTCCTCACATTAATTTATATGTTTTTACTAAAATCCTTGTATATTTGTATTTTTAAAGCCCTAATTCTAGTTCAGCACATTTTGAAACAACTCTCTGCACTCAAACTTAACTAGATTCTAGAGCCAGCCTATTTCACAGATAGATCAAAAGTTTTCTTGCATGAGCATCATTTCTGTTAGATTAGAAGAGCCTGGAATTTATAATAAGTTATTTTAATAAAGAATTTAGCTTTGAAATTTGACCCCCTTAGTTGTTGCTGCTAAGATAATAGTCTCAGGATAACATGTGTTTATGTTTCTTGTGTGCATGAAATGGTAAAGAACATACTAACATCTTACACTCCTATCACCTAGATAACTTTAATAGCATTTTAAAAATTAATTCACATGCACAATGAAAAATTCAAACGGTACATAAAGTTGTAAAATAAAAAGAGTAGTATTCTACTTCCTCATCTTCATCTGGTCATTCACCTTGATGATGATGATGATGGTGATTGGTACTATGGATTGAATCCAGGGATGCTTGACCGCTGAACCACATCCCCAGCCATTTTTATTTTATTTATTTATTTTTAAAGAGAGAGAGAGAGAGAGAGAGAGAGAGAGAGAGAGAGAATTTTTTTAAATATTTATTTTTTAGTTTTCGGTGGACACAACATCTTTATTTTATTTTTATGTGGTGCTGAGGATCGAACCCAGTGCCCCGCGCATGCCAGGCGAGCGCGCTACCGCTTGAGCCACATCCCCAGCCCCCTTTTTATTTTTTTATTGCTCAGTTGTTGAGGGTCTCTCTAAGTTGCTGAGGCTGGCTTTGAATTTGCAATCCTCCTGCCTCAGCCTCCCGAGTTGCTGGGATTAGAAGGAGGTGCCACTGTACCCAGCTTCACCTTGCTTCTTAACGGTTTCTTACCATTCTTTCAGAAAACATCTTTGCTCAGATACCAAAATATGCATCGCACTCACACACACACACACAGGCATATTTCAAAATTTTTCATAGAATCACACAATCACCACCCATCGGGGCTCATCTGGCTTATTTTCACATAAGCTGTCTTGAAGCACTTCCTGTTTTTAGTACACATAGACCAATCTTGTTATCTTTAGCAGCTGCATAAATTCAATTCTGTTGTAGTACATAAATCTTCATTCTACCACATATTTCAACAGCCCCTTATTGATTTGCATGTAAGGTTTCAGGGTGTTTTTTTTTTTCAATTAAAATAAAAAGGACTAGCTAAATATCTTTTTATAGCTTGGCTTTAAGTGTATTAGTCAAGGAAATTCCTAAAAGTAGCATTTTTTAAATATGATTTTCTTTTCCAGCCTACCCTAACTTTTTATGTCGCTTATAATGTAGACTTTTGCTCAGATGCAGAAGCAGAAGCTCAAAAAGCATCAGGGGCATCCAGTGTGCTGGTCCATGGACTTCACAGTCAGGGAGGAGTGTCCACCTTGAAGAGTCCACTACAGTGTCCTGCCTCCTCCAGAACACCACGAGGCCAGCTGTGGTAGGCCAGGGGAAGTAAGAAATAGGACTGTTTAAAAGTTGTCAGTACCTGATCAAACCTTCGTGATTAAGTCCCCCTGCCTGGGCGTTTTTGGCCACGCTGAACCTGCAAACACCAGCTGAAGGAAATTCCCACCTCTAGTTCCTCTTGAGGGAGATTTATGTGACTGTGTTGAGGCTGGACCTCAGCTGGATTCACTGAAGAAGATTTCTTTGGACAAAATAACTCACCCCTGTTCATCATCTAAGCGGTTCCCAAGCCATGTGTAATTTTACGAGACCTCGATGCTGTAGAATAGAAGCCAATTTTCACAATCTTGCTTTCATTAAATGCAGAACATTCATCCTACTGGGAAAAATTCGACTCCTTTTGCCAGGATGAACAGTGAGGCCAAACCTCCCGTGTTTCTGCGCCACATGACAGATTCAAATGATGCCTTAAGTCACTGGGGTTGGGGAGAGGTTGAGGGGACCATGTCCTTAAAAAGAACAGAGGAGCTGATGTAAGACTGAATAAAAATTAATAATTTGGGAGATGAGAGAAAATCTGGACAAAGCTAGATTTTCTCCATAAATCAAGCCAGACGAATTTCCACCAAGGCCAAAACTTTCGTGATGTTTCTAAGAGAAGCAGACCAGCGGCCACCCTCTGACTTGGCCACCCCCTGAGTGGTCAAGGGGCAGAGGCCCTGTGCCAGCCTGGCTATGCCCTCTTGGGTGGATTGTCTGCAGGACTTCCTGGGAGTTTGACAAAACTGACACTCCCTGTGAGTCCCTTTCATTGAATCATGAATGGAAAGCAATTCGTCCCCAGATTCAGGGTACTCTTAGGAAATGAATAGTCAGAATTTGGGTGGATGAAAAAGCAGACAAAGAAAATATGGTCAGTGATATATTCCTGCCTCTGGAAGGTTCCCACTGAAAATTGGTACTAATCTTCACTAGCTAACGGAAATAAAGCAATAAAACAAATGGAAAATTGCAGAGATAATGAGACAGATGCGAGGCCGAACAGAATGGAATTACTTCAATTAAATGTTTCCCCATGTTATTCATTTATCCTTTTAACAAATATTTTTTGAGCACCTAGTCTCCAGATGCTTCTAGAAAGAGGCATATGAAAATGATGATAGCTCAGGCAGTGCTCTGCGGTTACAGAGGTTCCAATCCCAACAGCTGGCATATAGAAGAAGAGAGCAGACCAAGGGTAAGAATGCACCAGACAAAAGCTAAGAAACAGCTTGGTTGTGAAATTTAACAAAAAATGAATATTCTAGAAGCAGAAAAATGACTTCTTTGTTCTGATAAGAGAGTATACCTTTTATTCCAAAATCCAAGAAGCATTTACAAAATCGACTACCCATTAGGCATATGAATTACACCCTATGAACCCAAGCTTAATGGGCTTAGATGAACTTTCAAACCTCTGGATCAAACTATACCTGAAGTCAATCCAATTTTGGCCCTTTGAATATTTCAGCCAGAAACCCCCGGCCTCTCCTTTTCTTAAACCAAGCTTTCTGACACTTGGAACAAGAACATTCTGATCCCAACCTTTGAAAATTCTATGCTCAGCCTAATTATAAATCAAATGTAGAGGAAAGATCAAGATATTTTCAGACCAAGTTTGTGCCTGTACTTCCTCTTCAGCGCCATGAACTTTAAGGATCTGAGACACGGTGACTGAACCTGGGAGAGTAACAAAGGGACAGCCCATGGTGTGGCTGCCCAGCGATCCCAGAAACAGTCTGGGGGCCAAGTGTTCAGGAGCGAAATCGACACCATCGGACAAAATTCCTGAAGTAACCAACTGCTGAAGATGCCTTTCAGGTGAAACCGCCAGAACCCACCTCGATGGTTTGGAACCAGCTTTTCAAAAAACAGAGATGTGCATAAAAAGCCTGCTCATCTGGTCAGTGACCTTTGATGTCATTAACTCAAAATACCCCAATCAGATAATGCCCCCTCTAGAAAACCATGACCTGTGAAGACATGTAATGACTCTCTATAGCTGCTCCAGAGAACCCCCAAACTCCCACTTCTCATCAAGCCTATTAGGACCATGGCTGCAGCAGCCTGTGGGGCCCTGGGTGGCTGAGCTTGTTAAAATGACTTCTGAGGACCCTGTGCAAGCAGGCTGTCCCTATAGTCTCTTCTCAAAGGAATTTTTAATTTTACATACTTGAGCCTAAGATGAGCATGGTCTTGCCAATTCCTGAGATGCCCTCAAGTCATGGTTCTTATTGTTTCTTTAAAGTAGTGGCTATAATGTCTTTAACAACACACCTTCCTTAGTTCCAGTTTGACTCACAGTTTTCTGATGAAACAGCAAGTTTTTCAAAATTTTCTGCTTTGCTTTCTGTTCTTGGTGATCGCAATAAACTTGGCAAAAAAGCAGCCAACAATACCCATGTCACCACCTGAATGCTGTGCTGCCTGGAAACTTCTTTTGAAATTCAGCCTCACAGAATGTCTCAGGACATGGTCAAAATGTAGGCAACTTCTTAGCCAAAACATAACACAAGTGGCCTCTGTTCTAATTTCCAATAGAGTCCCCCTCTGAAACCTCACGAGTTTGGTCTTTACTCTCCACAGTCCTATCACAGTTCTGCCCAGGTCTTGTGAGCTCCCACTAGAAATGCCCATGAAACTCCACTTACAACAATCTAAACCTTTTCCAGTTTACTTCTCCAAACTTTTCAAAATTCTTCCCACAAATTCCAAAAAGCTCTAGAAGCTTCTGAACCACACAGATTAGTCACAGCAACAACCCCAGTTCTAGATCTCAACTCTGTTCTAGGAAACTTTTTTTATTTTTATTTTTTTTAATCACTGTGACCAAAAGACCTGAAAAGAACAATTTTAGAGGAGAGAGGAGGAAAAATTTATTTGGAGCTCATTGGTTCAGAGGTCTCAAACCTTAGATGGCTGCACAGATCTGCAGCATTGTGGCCGATCATCAGCTGATGAGCACTTGGGCTGCCTCCCCCAGGAGCTGTCGTGAACAATGGTGCTCTGAACACAGAACAGTGTTTTGTGCGGGCCTATGTTTCTATTTCTCTCAGGTAGATGACAGTGGATTTGCTGGGCCAAATGATAACTCCATGTTTCACTTTTTGAAACTGTTTTCCAAAGTGGCTGCACAATTTTACATTCCCACCTTCAGTGTCTAAGGGTTCCAATTTCTCCACATTCTCCACTAAATGATGTTATCTGACTCGATTGTAGACATCCTAATGGGTGAGAAGTGATACCTCTCTGTGGATATTTTTTTTTGATGGGGGGAGGTACTGGGAATTGGACTCAGGGGTACTAGGCCACTGAGCCACATCCTAGCCCTATTTTGTATTTTATTTAGAGACAGGGTCTCACTGAGTTGCTTAGCGCTTCGTTTTTGCCGAGGCTGGCTTTGAACTCGTATCCTCCTGCCTCAGCCTCCTGAGCTGCTGAGATCACAGGTGTGTGTCAGTATTATTCCCCACAACCAAAAGATGGGCTCTATAAGGTGCATCAGCAGACAGGGGGGAGAGCAAATGTGGTGTGGATGGACCGTGAAATCCGACTCCACTATATGACAGAATGAAGTTTTAGACATGTGCAGGGACACAGAGGAGCCTTAGAGACATTACGCCATGTGAAACAAACACGGAAGGATAAGTATAGTGTGATTCTACTACTTGAGGCTCCCTGAATAGGTAAATTAGCGGAAGAATAATAGATGAGAGGTCACCAGGGGCTGGCATGGGAGGGGAACGGGCAATTCCTGCTTCTTATTGGGTACAGAGTTTGTTTGTGATAATGAAAAGTTGTAGGAAAAAAAATATTGGGGATGATGGTTATACAAGAGTTTTAATATAATCAATGCCACTTAATTACACCATGAAATGGTTACGAGGGAAAATTTATGTTATATGTTTAATGAAATTTAAATTAAAACATTTTAAAATTATAGACTCATATATAGGCCATGGTGAATTGGTCAGCTTTCCCTCACTGTCACAAATACAGGAGATAATCAGCTTTAAAAAAGGAGAGATTTATTTTGGCTCACAGTTTCAGAGGTATTTTAGTTCATGGTCACTTGGTTCCATTGCTGTGGGGACTCTGGTGACACAGTACATCATGGTGGGACAGAGCTGCTTACTTCATGGTGGCCAGGAAACAGAGAGGAAAAGGGGGCAGGTCCCCATATGCCCTTCCAGGACACAGCCCAGTGACCTAACTTCCTACCCCAAGGCCCTGCCTCCTACAAGTCACACCCCTTCCCAGTAATGCCACATTTGGGGACCAAACCACCTTAGGATATGTGCTAAGGGGCACAGTCAAGACCCAAACCTTAACAAGTGGTCAGCAATGAAGGAGGGAAGTTTTCTCTTTTTACTTGAAACATTCCTTGGATCCTCTTTGAGCTTTCTTAACATATACATGTACTATCTTTCTAAGTCAACAAGGGTATTTATAAAAATTAGTTTTATTTTCCTAGTATGATTTTCTTCATTTAGAAAACCTGTGTTACCAAATGATTTCCTAGCAGTTTTCTATTTCTAGAAGTGGAGACGCTTTGTTGTCTTTTTGCAAATGTTGCTTGGATAAAATGACCAGAATGGGCACTTGGGATACATATATAAAACTTTTGACCACCCGTTAACCTTAGAGTTTAGTGTTCTGTTTAGTAACTGGAGTGTAATTTTTAGTAGTACTATCCCCTTTTAAATTTAGACAATATTTTTCTCCTAAATTTAGATTTAGAGTGAAAAATAATTATTTTGCTTCCTGGGAGATGTGTGCACACGCATGAGTGCTAGTCCAAATGAATGTGTCTCTGCTCTGTAATGTGCACTCAGCTCTTGTGTCACGCTGGGGAAAGGGGAATGGAATGAGCTGACACTTTCACAGCACATACCAGAGCTACATATGGCATTGAATTAAATGGAATGTTCCAGATTCAGGGAAGCATATCACTGTTTACTGTAATTGTCTGTCTGGACCACAGATGAGCAAGAGCTTGGATAGGGAGGAAAAAACACAAAACCAACCCCCCTTTGTCTGTGGAATTGGAGGTATGGACCTAGGCCCCCAGTCAGGGAGAACTGGTCCTGGACATGCCTTTTGGGGGGTGGTAGGCTGGCCCTGCAACCTGCTTACCTATTTGTATGCGTTGCAACTTAGCCTCCCTAATTCCTTTTAAAATATTCACCATGAAGTCTGAGACAGGAGGATTGCGAGTTCAAGGCCAGCTTCAGCAATAGCGAGGCACTAAGCAACTCAGGGAGACCCTGTCTCCAAATAAAATACAAAATAGGGCTGGGGATGTGGCTCAGTGGTTGAATGCTCCTGAGTTCAATCCAAAGAAAGAAAGAAAGAAAAGAAATGAAATGAATTGTGTCCTTGTATAACTAAAAAAATGAAAATAAAAAAAATATTTCGAGCCAATCAAAATCCCAATGGCATTTCTTGTAGAAATAGATGAAGCAATCATGAAAATCATATGGAAAAATAAAAGACCCAGAATAGCAAAAGCAATTCTAAGCAGGAAGTGTGAATCAGGAGGTATAGCGATACCATATTTCAAACTGTACTACAGAGCAATAGTAACAAAAACAGCATGGTACTGGTACCAAAACAGGCGGGTGGACCAATGGTACAGAATAGAGGACACAGAGACCAATCCACAAAATTACAACTATCTTATATTTGATAAAGGGGCTAAAAGCATGCAATGGAGAAAGGATAGCATCTTCAACAAATGGTACTGGGAAAACTGGAAATCCATATGCAACAAAAAGAAACTGAATCCCTTTCTCTCGCCATGCACAAAAGTTAACTCAAAATGGATCAAGGAGCTTGATATAAAATCAGAGACTCTGTGTCTGAAAGAAGAAAAGGTTGGCTCCAATCTACATATTGTGGGGTCGGGCTCCAAATTCCTTAATAGGACACCCATAGCATAAGAGTTAAAAACAAGAATCAACAAATGGGACTTACTCAAACTAAAAAGTTTTTTTCTCAGCAAGAGAAACAATAAGAGAGGTAAATAGGGAGCCTACATCCTGGGAACAAATCTTTACTCCTCACACTTCAGATAGAGCCCTAATATCCAGAGTATACAAAGAACTCAAAAAATTAGACAATAAGATAACAAATAACCCAATCAACAAATGGGCCAAGGACCTGAACAGACACTTCTCAGAGGAGGACATACAATCAATCAACAAGTACATGAAAAAATGCTCACCATCTCTAATAGTCAGAGAAATGCAAATCAAAACCACCCTAAGATACCATCTCACTCCAGTAAGATTGGCAGCCATTATGAAGTCAAACAACAACAAGTGCTGGCGAGGATGTGGGGAAAAGGGTACACTTGTACATTGCTGGTGGGACTGCAAATTGGTGCAGCCAATTTGGAAAGCAGTATGGAGATTTCTTGGAAAGCTGGGAATGGAGCCACCATTTGACCCAGCTATTCCCCTTCTCGGTCTATTCCCTAAAGACCTAAAAAGAGCATGCTACAGGGACACTGCTACATCGATGTTCATAGCAGCACAATTCACAATAGCAAGACTGTGGAACCAACCTAGATGCCCTTCAATAGACGAATGGATAAAAAAAATGTGGCATTTATACACAATGGAGTATTACTCTGCATTAAAAAATGACAAAATCATAGCATTTGCAGGGAAATGGATGGCATTAGAGCATATTATGCTAAGTGAAGCTAGCCAATCCCTAAAAAACAAATGCCAAATGTCTTCTTTAATATAAGGAAAGCAACTAAAAACAGAGCATGGAGGAAGAGCATGAGAAAAAGATTAACATTAAACAGGGATGAGAGGTGGGAGGGAAAGGGAGAGAGAAGGGAAATTGCATGGAAATGGAAGGAGACCCTCAGAGTTATACAAAATTACATATAAGAGGAAGTGAGGGGAAAGGGGAAAAAAAACAAGGGAGAGAAATGAATTACAGTAGATGGGGTAGAGTGAGAAGATGGGAGGAGAGGGGAGGGGGGATAGTAGAGGATAGGAAAGGCAGCAGAACACAACAGACACGAGTATAGCAATATGTAAAAACGTGGATGTGTAACCGATGTGATTCTGCAATCTGTATATGGGGTAAAAATGGGAGTTCATAACCCACTTGAATCAAATGTATGAAATATGATGTGTCAAGAGCTTTGTAATGTTTTGAACAACCAATAAAAATATTTAAAAAAATATATCGACCATGAGAATTCTTTATAATGGTGAAGTCCAGAAACTAATCTAGGAAGAAAGGAACGTCCCCCCATTTGCTCATGCTTCTTTGGTCTCTCTCTACCTTTTTTTTTTTTTTGATCTGGAATTCAAACAGTCTGTAACAGGACTGGCAAAGACAGAATCTTCCCTGGAGGACGGAGAGGGGGGCCAGGCCAGGACCATAGTTCTGCTTGGGTCTGGGACAGAGAGAAAGCTACAGATACCTCCATCAGTGAATATCGCTTCCAGGACATGAGCACAGCATACGGTACTTCTTCTGTCTGAGCTCTTTTTCTTTTCCTCCCTCCTCCTCCTCCTCCTCCTCCTCCTCCTCCTCCTCCTCCTCCTCCTTCTTCTCTCTCTCTCTCTCTCTCTCTCTCTCTCTCTCTCTCTCTCAGGACTGAAGCCAGGACTTTGCACAGGCTGAGTAAGAACGGGGCTACATCCCCAGCCATTTTTACTTTTTTATTTTGGGACAGGGTCTTGCAAGTTGCCCAGGCTGGTCTCAAACATGCCATCCTCCTGCCTCAGCCTCCCAAATAGCTGGGATTATAGGCCTGTGCCACTGTACCTGGCTACCCTGGCTCTTGAAGACATAAGCATTTTCTTATTTCTGATGCCTCTGGACTGTAAGCTCCTTGAGGCCTGGGATGTGTTCAAAGCTGTTTCTCCTGCATCTGGCACAAACATCGTCATGTTTCAAGTTAAAAGTATTTCACACAGTTATCCCAGCCATCAAATGATGCATGGGAAAACGATAGCAATTTTTAAAATCCTCAAGGATAACACAGTCATTTCCAAAAAGAAATTCTGCAAAGATGTGAAATGAAGGTTGGTACCACCTGAATTTTTTTCTGTGGGGCTGGAGCCGACATTTCCCCCAAACAAGAAATGAGGACACTGGGATAAATGAAATATGAGGATCACAAACAAGTTCAATTAAGAAATTTAGAGACTCCTAGGATGTGTAGTGCAGATTTTCCAATTTTAAGATGTGTATCTAAATAAAAGATGAAAGATCAGCTCTTTCATGACTAAACATTTATAATAACATATTTTAAGTCTTATCTTCTCAGGACTCTTTACACATCTTGTTTGTATTGGACCACCAGCAGCAAATTCCTGCAGTTTTATAACCATGTGACATTGTTGTCATTGCTGTTAGCCCAGGCACCACTACATCTGTTGGTAGAAAGACTAAAAGTATTCTCTCATGAGTCACTGAAACACAGTTGCCAAAGCCAATTAAACCAGGGCCAAATATGACAAGTCACCAGAAGACTTTGAGCAATTTACAATGTTTTCGCTGGGAAGGGAAATGAGAAGAAAAAGAGAAGTCAATTTGCATAGCACTTTTTCCCTTTCTTTCTTTCTTTCTTTCTTCTTTTTGCTGGTGAGCTATGGAAATTATAATTACTAAAATTTAGTGATACATCTTCTTTTTTTTTGAATTTTTTAAATATTTATTTTTCAGTATTCGGTGGACACAACATCTTTATTTTACTTTTATGTGGTGCTGAGGATCGAACCCAGCACCCCGTGCATGCCAGGCGAGAATGCTACCGCTTGAGCCACATCCCCAGCCCCAATACATCTTCTTTTGATGCTTTTCTCACTATGTCCAGAGATGTTTATCAGAACTTGTTGTGGTTGTTCCTTTGCATCTCTACATGATGACAGATGCCACTTCTTCCTATAGCTGGAGGGGCTAAGCAAGAACAAAGTGTATGAGAAACCGTGACTGGATTTTAGGTTGAACCATCAAGTACTGGCCATATATTTAAGAGGCAATAAGACAAAGGAGCGATGTCATTCTGCACATAAAACAGCCTTGGGAAAGGACATTCAGTTCAAATAAATGTTTGGGATTGGATTAGAGAGACAACTGGGGTGGTATTTGTCCACCCTCACTTCACCAAGTTCAAGAATAGTAACTGGGCTGGGAATGAGGCTCTAGGGTCGAGTGCCTGCCTGGCATGCATGAGGTCATGGGTTCAGTCCCCAGGACTGCCAGAACAAGAGCAGTAAGTGGTTGGCAGGACTTGTAGGAAATAGGACATCTCATTCAATGTAAGCTTTAGGAGGAAACAGTGTCAATTTATTACATCGTGGAATAAACAAAGTAGCTGACTCAATTTACTGTGCATTATCCCACTGAGATCTTTGCAGACTCATTAAAAATTGTTTCAACAAAATTGAGGTTCTGAGTATTTGTTTCCAAAATATTCTAAAAGTAGAAGAAAAGATGTGCTCTGGTTTGAAAGTGTCCCCCAGAGTTCACGTGTTGGAAGCTAGATCACCAATTGAACAGTACAGAGAGGCAAGGGGACTTTGAAGAGATGACCGGATTGTTAGGAGGAAGTGATCGGTTGTCTTGGGTCTGTGTTAGCTATAAGAGCAGGTTGTTGATGAGCAGGTCTGACCTCGAGTTGTGTCTTGAGCATGCTCTCACTTATGCTTCTACTTTCACACCATGCTAGGATGCAGCCCTTGCCAGATGAGGCCACGTGATTGTGGACTTCCAGCCTCCAGAACCGTGAACCAAATAAACCTCTATTCTATATAAATTTCTCCTTTCCTGGCATTCTGTTCTAGCAATGGAGAACGTACTGAGACAAGAGTATCCATGCAGCTAGCGGCCACCACGGGGAATACCTGCGTGTGGCTAGTGCTGCCATATTGGACAGCATTTCAGTTGGACAGGGCTAATCCACAGGGTAGAGGACAGAGAAGGGAAGCCCCTTGGAATTTTCAGGCTTTAAGAGGGAAGCAGAATGAGAAAAGCCTGAAGCCTTAGGTGCGAACAGAAATGTCTGAGGAAAGCAGGACTCTCAGAAGTCCAGAAAGGAAGGAGCTTCAAAAGATGGTAACAGGACAAGAATGCCACCTTCAACTGAGGCCACAGCTGGAAAGTGCTGTGGAATTTAGTAATAAAAGGATCACACGTGGCCTGGAACAGGTGGAACGGAGGAGTCAGACTCCAGATCACGGCGAGTTCAAAAGTGAGCAGGGAGCTAAGAGCCAGAGCTTATGAGTGTGACAATCTTCTACAATCAACTACATAGATTAAGGTGAGCGAATAGCCTAGAAGAAGGGGATTCTGGAGGGAAAGGGTACGTTCTGGGGGTTAAAGTAGCAAATTATGTTATATGCACTTATGAACACGTGAAAATGAACCCCACGGTTCTGTATAACCAGTAAAAACGTTAAATATATATTAAGAGATTAATGTGAGGGCAACACTGTGCCTGACACGTCCCACCTGTGCAGCAGGTGGTTGAAGCTGAAGATCCCTGAAGAGGCTGCTTCCACTCTCCAGGGCTGCCTGGGGCCTGAGACCCTCGGAATGTTTAGCAAACCTGCAGCCAGCAGCCCCGTCACCCCACACCCCATTGCTGCCTCTGTGGTGGCTTCAGCAGGTTAGGATGGGAGGGTGTAAGTCACTGAACGTTCACACAAGGGTCTGGTAAACTGGAAGTTTCTTTCTTTTTTTTTTCTTTTCAGTTTTGATAGCACTAAAATGAAAATAATTCAGCTCATTTTCTTAAAAGTTGAAATGGAAAGATAAAAAAGTGATTACGTTTTGCTCATTTTTCTCCCTGCATAGAGAAATATTTTAGTGTCTTAATGAATGTTGCAGAAGAAAGATATTCTCTCTGAAAAACTTTTGCACAGTACAGGAAACAACAGGGTGAAGACATGACCACAGGTTCAGAGACAACATTTGCAGAGCATACGTTGAATTACATTCAGACTAATGTCCAAAATAAATAAGGGAGTCAAATTACTCAATAACAAGAAAACAAATAGCCCTATTGAAAAATGGGCAAAGGACTTGGTTGGACATTTCTCTAATGGCCAATGGGTATATGAAAAGAAAGTTCAATATCTCTAATCATCAGGGAAATGCAGATTAAAACCACAGTGAGATATCACCTCATACTGTTAGAAAGGCAATTATTTTAAAAAGATAAAAGACAGTGTGTTGAACATGTGGAGAAAAGGGAATCCTATGTACTTCTGTTGAGAATGTAAATAGGTCCAGTCATTGTGGAAAACAGTGTGGAATATCCTCACAAAATTAAAAATTAGCTGGGAACATTGGTGCATGCCTATAATCCAGCAGCTCAGAGGCCGAGGCAGGAGGATTGCCTGTTCAAAGCCAGGCTCAGCAATTTAGTGAGGCCCTGAGCAACTTAGTGAGACCCTGTCTCTAAATAAAAAATTTTCAATTTCTGGTACCAAAAAATAAATGAAAATTAAAAACAGCACCATCATCTGATCCAGAATCCCCTCTCTAAATACATATCCAAAGGAAATGGAATCAGTAGCTGGCAGAGACATCTACTACCATGTTTATCTGAGCGCCATTCACAACAGGCAAGACAGAAACAACCTAGGTGTGCAATGCTGGACGAACGTAAGACAGTGATCTTTATAGAATATTATTCAGCCTAAGAAGGAAAGGAATCCTAATGTCTGTGACAACAAGATGAATGTGGAGGTCACTATACCAAGTGACACAAACCAGGTGCAAAAGGACAAGCCTGCATGACACGTGAAATCTGAGAGTCCAACTTCTAGAAGCAGGAAGTGGACCAGGAGCTGGGAGGGGGAGATACGAAGTCTCGGTTATGCACGGTGGGTCAGTCCCCAAGGTCTAACACACAGCAAGGTGACGGCATTCAACAGGACCCTATTTAATACTTGAAATTTTCTAAGAGAGTAGATCTTTTTTTTTCCTCATTTCACACACACATAAAAGAAAATGGCAATGATGTGAGAGGATGGATATGTTACTTAGCTTGATGGAGGTGATTATTTGACAATTTATTGTCTATCAAAGCATCAAGTCGTACACGTTAAATATAAAAAACAAAATCAGCCTAAAATAGAACCTTATTTAAAATACAATAAATATTCCCCATGTATCTCTCTCATTCTGAAAGGTCTATGTGTTCCAATCCTTCCAGAGGAGCAGAGGGAGAAGGAGAGAAGAAGATGAGAGAGTGCGGTGGAGGTCACTTGGCACGTGGGGACCTCCAAGCAGAGGTATGCACTAAGATGTGCGTAACAGGGACGCACATCACACCTGCACCTTGTGAGTCAGAGATGCTCTTTCCCACGAGCTGGGAGCCGAGCAGACAGCTGGTGATGAAAATGACCTTTCTCCATCAATGAGGATGATCCAAGATGCTGACCTGAATCAGGCTCTTCCCTTTGTCCGCTGGTGGGACAGGAGCCACTGATGGATATGTTTCTCGCTGAACCGAGACTCATTATGCTGTGACCTTGCACAGGGACCTTTTGTTCAGCAGCAGAAGCGACGTGGGCAGGCTGGCCAGGGCATAACTGTCCACCTACCTCTTCATGAAAGTCTTTTGAGCCCTTTTTGGCTCGAGTTAAGTCATGGCAGCGGTTCAAGCCTGGCAGACTCTAGCCACTGAGTGGAGGATCTGGCTGCAGAATCCAGGCTCTGACATACCATGTTGCATTTATTTCACGCACACTGAAAACCCAGAGCTGACTTCAGCTGGTCTCGGGCCTATTTTCAGTCTTTTTTGGTTCTTTATTTGCATCAATTCTGCAAGAATAATACATACAATATTCTATTTGCAAACATTTTGTGATCTAAAAATCTAAGCCTTTGTAAGGAGGATTCTCTGGAGCCACTGACACCACGAAGATCTTAAATCTGCCTTCGATTTGCATCTTCAAAATTTGTCATAGCAGCCGAGCACAGTGGCACACACTAGTATTCCCAGCGGTTTGGAAGGATAACGAGTTCAAAGCCAGCTTCAGCAACTTAGCAAGGCCCTAAGCAACTCAGGGAGACCGTCTCTAAATAAAGAGGTACTGGGGTTGTGGTTCAGTGGTTAAATGCCCCTGGGTTCAATCCCTGGTACCAAAAAAAAAGTATGTCATAGCAGGCTATAGTCCCCAGGCCTTCAGTCATTCTTTGCCAAGAGCCAGAGGAAACATCAGGAAATAGAGCTATTAAATTTGGAGGGAAGCACTCAAGGCAGATCAAAAAAAATCTGTACCCAAGATAGTTCACAGGTGACGACATCCCTGTGGGACCTACAGTTTTACCTGGAACATTCTCTTCCATTTCAAGACTGGTTCTGTTCTTGAAGAAGCCACATGGTAAACTGAACCTTAATTATGTGCCAGCTATTATTTCCTGGTGCTAGCAATGAGCTAAGCCCACAGAACTGCCTGTTCTCCCAGACCTCTCAGCCGGAGACTCGGGAAACGTAACGCATGCTCACTCGCTTGGAAACTGCCCTTCAGAAATAAGACAGTTTGATTGCAATCTGGAACCATATCGTCTTCCTGAAAGTCATTTCAGAATGTTAATATTTATTTTTGTTAAAGGAAAAAATTAACATTTCCTACGAGAACTGGGGGAAAAAAATAAGCTGATATTGATTGATCATTTTTATGTGCCAAGAGCTATCCTAAGTCGTGGTTCTCAAAGTATCTCAGTTTACCACGAGCTGGGAGCCGAGCAGACAACTAAAACAACCCCAAGGATTAGGTTCTATGTGGTTCTGTTCACAGAGGAGGAATGGGAACTCTGGGAGATAATAAACCAGTGGGTTCATGGCCCCAGTGGTGGGAGCCGAGCCTGGCAGCCTGAGAGCAGGGAGACTCCCCTGACTTAGGAAAGTCCTCGGTACCCTCAGGTAGCAAAGCACAGGATGCAGGGGTTCTGTTCAGACAAGAGTAGAAAGAGCCTCTCAGGATGAAGGAACAGAGCTTGACCATCTTTGCGGGTGAAAGGTTTTGGTTATCTCTTCAGGGCCATCAACAAGAAGGCCATCCATGCTGATTTCCACTGGCAGCCATATTTTGGCAGAGTTTGGGGTTGGAGCAGCTTTAGGATAAAGCAGTGAGAGAAAGAGAAGAACCTGATTCTTGGTGACCACAGTGTCCCTGGAGACCTTTGGACTTCACAATGCAAAGGATGATAAATCTTCCCATTGCTCCACGCAGTACGCGATGAAGCTCTGGATTGCTACTGGAAGCCCCAAAATCCTAAGAAAGTGATAATCTCTTCAGAGTCTGCAAGCCAGGTATCCCAGCCAGGGGCCCAGGGGAAGGCAAGGTGAAGTTCAGAGACTCTGGGGCCCCGTGACAACTAGGATGAGGCCAAGTCAACTAAAACCACAAGGTCTCAACCAAGGTGGGGGAACCACTACGGGTTAGCCTGTGACCCAGGCATGGGAGCCAGCGGAGCTCAGCGGCTGGGTGACACTGCCCAATGCAGAGGACAGAAACCAAAATCCCAGGGCAGCCCTCTCGGCCACAAGGTCATAGCCACCCCTCCACCAGCTCTGAAGACCCAACTACCCTCTTGGGAAGAGCAAGATGAGGAAAAGGAAATATGAAAGATCCAATTACCCACCCACTCCCAACAAAAGATTAGTTTAATGAGAACAAAATTGAAATACAAAAATTTGGTGAAGTACCGACATCTCTCAAGATCTGTGGGGGATAGATTCTAGGATCCCCACTGAGACCAGAATCTGAGGCTGCTCATCAAGTTCTTTATGGAAAAATGGCATATTATTGTGCACTACCCATGCACACCATTCATTATACACCAAGTCATCTCTGTATGATGTATCATGCCCAGTGCAATATAGACTCTATGTTACAGTTGTCTCGTATGGTTTAGGGAACAGTGACAAGGGAAAAGATCATGTGTATTCAGTATAGAGACTTTTTTTTTTCCTACTTTTGATCTGTAGTTGGTTGAATTCCAGGGCATGACACCCATGGGCATAAAGGAGTAGCCACAGGTAAAAACCTCCCCCTTCAATCCAACCTGTCCCACTACCCAGCAAGGTGAGGACTCACAGGAGGATTAGAGCCCTTTGGAAAAGAAAGATGCTAACCCTATTTTTTTTTTTTTTTTGTTCTGCAACGTTGTTTATATGTTTAAGGCCCGTGATAGAAGGCCAAAGAAGTCCTGAGAATACAGCGGGATTTGCAGAGGAGGAGACCAACCCTGACTCTTGCTGATCACCTCCATTTTTCTCTGAAGAGAATGACAGACATCTAACTCAGAGATGCCCTCTCTTCTCTGTTGGTCCCCACAGCCGGGACCACTGGTTCATTAACCCGCTTTATCCCTTCTGAGGGGCCTTCTCAACATACACTGCACAAGACCATCACCCATTGACCAGAGTTGGAAAATAAATGGAAAAGATGGGGCTGAGGAATTAGCTAGGTGGAGGAGCACTTGTCTAACCCATGCAAAGCCCTGGGTTCAGTTCCCAGCACTGCAAAAAATAAAAACCTACTTGCAAATGCTAATTTGATGAACATTAGGAATGAAGAGTCGGAAGCGTCTTCTTCCGTTTCTTTTTGAAAGATGGTACCTCCGTGGGAGAGGCTCCAAGCTCCCTCTGACGGACTCGCATGCGGAGCTAGCTTGTGGAACTCAGATCTGCACTTCCAAGAACCGGATTTTTGTCCTGACCTCTTTCATCCCTGCCAGCCGGCCTTCCCTTCCTCTCCCTGCATCTTGTTCCCAGGCATCATAAAACACGGAGGCCCTCCTCGGGCTTTTCAACTGGTTCCAGAGTCCTAAGTAACCACTGTTTTTAAGACACCTCGCAGCAGCCAAAAGTTCCGCCTCCCGGTGCGGGCTTCCTCCGCTGTCAGTGTGGTTGAACATCTGACAACCATTTGGTGGAATAAGTGACGAGATCAGAACAAGAAACACAACCTTTTGTTGGCTTTTCTGCTGATCCACTGGAAATTCAGTTAGGCCCACAAAAGCCGATTCTTACTTGACTCTTAGCAACGCAGTGTCAGCAGGAGACAGTTCCCACCTTGGAGACCGTGGAGGGCTGTCCACAGAGTGTCCCAAAGGGAGTCCTCTCTCGCACTAGCTCTGCCTGGCCACCTTTAGAAATTTCCCAGCATTCTTGAGAAGACCAGTTGGATGGTCTCAGTGGGTGATGTCATTTGTCCCCTGAGCCATTACTGCTCAAGGCTAGCAGGCCGCCATGCCACAGACTAGAAGCAGCCCTAGGATCAAAGACTCCGGGCTCTGCTTGGCCACATTGAGGCATCCACAGTTGGTTTCTTCTATTCTGCTCCTGGCTTTGCCCCTCTGTGACACCTGTGTTCTGTGTCCACATCCCAAGCACACAACCCTGAACACCTTTATCCACTCCTCAGACTCCTCCTCAGCTCTGAAAGCAGCGCACCAACTTGGTACAAGTTCTGGGAGAATTTCCCAGCTACACCAGCGCGTCCTCGGATCAGAGGCAGGTGAGACAGAGTGCAGGGCGTGGCTTCGAGGTCAGACAGGCTGGGGGTCATCTAGCCGCCCTCTGCCTCTTGGGACAGGTTTCTCCATCTTTATGAGCCTCTGGGTTGCCAGAGGAGAGAATTAAAACAATTTAGCTTGATGATCTTAATTGGCTTTGTTTTCAATTTTAAAATTGGGCAACACTTCATTCCATACAATAGAATAAGTGTTCCAAGGAGCTGAGCAGAGAGGTTGGTTTTGTAAGACAGAAAAGTGCTGAAGAAAGCAGATGGGTCATTTTGAAGTACTTTGCTCCTGAGGCCGGGCAGGGAGGGAGAACGACAGACAGGTCACTGATCTACGAACATCATGTCAGCTGAGGCTTCCTTTTCCAGGCACCAGGGCAGGGGGACTCCATGACCATGACGATTGGTAGTGGACTATTACGTCTTGAATCCTGATTTCTCCAAAGGCCAGGTGAGCAGCTTAGGTGCGGCTTGGTGACCTGGAACTGGAAGGCCAGTGACTCCATTCTGACTTTTAGCCTGGTCTGTTTAGCACAGCCTTGCACGGGGTTCCAGGAGTCGCCAGTCCTCCACTGGCCCGTCCATCTAACCAAGAAAGGGTTCCAAGTTCCCCCTCAAAGAAATGACCGGTGTTTGAGGAGATGGAAATGCTCATGGGCCTGATGTGATCATTACAAATTATAACATGTATCAAACTATCACACTCTGCTCCACAAATATTTTCAACAAATAAATAAAAGTTTTAAAGCGGGGAGAACGGATTTAGGAAGCTTCTGACAGGGTCTGTCATGACAGATTTCTTTACTTCAGGACTTCTGAAAACCTCTAGTGACATGCACTGTTTATCTCGAGAGGTACCATTAATGGCAGTTTCTCAAACCTACCTGACCTCAGAACCCCTCTGCACCTAGCGTCCCATGAGACTTGGGTTCTGTGGCACACAGACTGGGAAATACTCCCCAAGGCATCCTCTGAGCATTTCTTTTCTTCATATGACATCATCTCAGGCTAGACAGAAAGCTTCCCTCAGCCTTGAGTAAATACAATTTTCATAAATTTCTGTCTTCTTGATGTTTTCGTAAGTCACTCCCTGTCCAAGTCAAACCTGGATTCAGAATGACAATTTTTCTCTCTGCCAAAAGCCTCACATTTAGACATCTATCCTTAAATATTTTCAGTTCCCTCAAAACTCTTCAAAGGTTAAAGGAAAAAAAAAAAAAAAGGCAAGATGAAGTCCTTACACTTAGATTCCATCTTCTGTTTTAAAATGTTTCAACAATTCCATCCACCCCCCAAATACCAAATTCATCCTTAGAATATTTTCCACGTGTTTCTGTGTTTTCTAACGAGGTAGATATTTGAGGTTCCTCTCTGCATTTCAGGAGTCTGAACCTGGTGTACATTCGAAAATAATTGCTACAATTTCTGTAGCTTGGGCTCAAAGGAAGACCTTGGCTTACCCTGAGACTGAAAAATGCCCTTGTCCTCTGCACGAGAATTATGAACTACTGTGACTGCGGTTTGCTGAGCCAGGCCCAGGCAAGGGGCAGAGATTTGAGCCTGTATTATGTCCATTCTGGCACTATGCTGAGAGACAGGTATGCCTACCACTGTCATCCCCCATTTTACAGAAGAGTTTGGGGAGGCAAAGCCAGTTCTGTCCAACTCTTTAGCTTTTGTCCCTGAAACTGGCTCTTTGTGAAGATGACCTACCAGTTTCGAGGAGAGATTCAGGGTGAAACTTTCTTCCTAAAAAAGTGAGCCTGGGGGCTGGGGTTGGGGCTCAGTGGCAGAACGCTTGCCTAGCACGCATGAGGCACTTGGTTCGATCCTCAGCACCACATAAAAATAAATAAAGGTATTGTGTCCACCTACTCCTAAAAAATTTGTTTTTAAAAAGTGAGCCTGGGCTCACCAACTCCTTTCTTGACGCTGTGACCATGTGACTACTAAATTTTGTTCATCGGTTTATAAAACATTATTTAAAAAAAAAAAGTCTAGACTTGATATGAACTGTAAAAAGTGTTCTCCAGCTGTCCTGGGGGATTTGGGGTCCTTCTGTGCATTCAAGGGGCGTTAATCACATTCCTCTCAATTGGTAAAAATCTACTTCACACTGCTTTCAGTCCTTGAAGAACTAAGCATTTTGAAAGGGAAGCTTGTCTGATATTTGCAAAGCAGGAGACCACCACCCCACTTTTTAACGAAATCAAATACGTAAATCCAACATCAGGGCCCTGCTATCCGCCTTAGGTATTTTCTTTTTTTTCTTTCAACAGCTGGAAAAGTGAGTGTTCCTGCTTCAGTTCAACACATCAAGAAACCAGTGTTTCAAAAAGTTCATCAGGGTAAAGTCACAAAGCAAGAGTTGGTGGCAAATGCAGAGTTGAGGAATAGAGAGGGTGATGATAGGCAGAGGAGCCTTGGCCTAGGATCCAACTGGCCACAGTCATGAAGGCCACCACTTTCTCTTGCCGGGACTGGTGGCCTCACAGAGGCACTGAGCGTGATCCCCGATCCCTGAGCATGTCCGGCCAGCGTGGAGCACTCCTGGGCCTTCGAGCCAAGATGGGGGAGTTAGGGGAGACATCCCCGAGACCCCAACTGCCCATCTGCTTGCTGCTTGCTCCTTCAGGGATGGGGTGCTTCCTTGTGAATTATCAAGGCTTAAAATCACGGTGAGCTCCTTCCAGAAAGGTGTTGCTCACCCCAAAGCATCATCTGATGATGACTCCACTTGTTTCTAGTATTCTGCCTGTAGGATCAAAACGTGGTCTGGAATGTCGGCTTGAGATGAAAGGGAGCATGTAAGACACTCATGGTCTTCCCCTCTGGAGGAGCGACTGTGCCCCCAAATCTCTTTAAAATACAAAAAAAACAGCGAGAAAGAAAATGCTTCTGCATGTGGGGACATAAAAAGAGACTGTCTCTCTCCTATGACCGGGTGTGGAGGCCAGGCTGCTTTCAAGACGTTTGGGGCATTTTTCTTTCTTTCCTTCTCTCTTTCCTGCCTCCCCCTCCACCTTCTTTGTTCCGAGGTCCCTGTTTGCCCTCCTGCCTTTTCTATGGCTTCCCTTATTGCTTTGCCAGAGACCAGCTGAATGCAGGACACAAAGGGACAATGAGTCTTGTTACCCGAGGCAAGAAGCCACCTGCACACATTTAGAGAGGCTCCTTCTCATGTGTCCCGCCAGTCTGTACCAAAGGCATTAACAAGGGAGGGCCACCTCCCAGCTCCCTAGGCCCGAGGGAGGGGGCCCTTCTGTGCTCCCAAACAGAGGAAGCCAGCGGGGAGGAAAGGCACCCGGATGATCATTGTCATTTTAGTACTAATCCAGTCCCTCCCCACTGCAAAGAAGAGCAGGAAATCCACCCATCCTGATTCACAGAACCTGACACGACTTCAGGCATATCGGGAGGCTAGTAGGGTCCCTTAGGCTAGAGTGACAGGGCCCAGTCATTGCTTACCATCCTTCTCCCTATCAGCTAGGAAGTCCAAACCCTGGGAACAATTCAAAACAGTTTTGTCCCCAACAGGCAATGTTAGCTAAGGAGACTGAGGCCCTGGGTTTTGTTTTTTTTTTTTTTTCCCACCAGACAATCCACTTTGTTTCATTTGCTCTTTCATTCTTCCTTTCTCTCTCCTTGCTCTTGCCGGCTCCACCCTGCAGAAGTGAAAGTGTGGCAATAGCAGGCAGGAAATACTGCCCAGAGGCCTGGGGCGACCTTCACGGAGCACCTGCACTTCCAGGTGAAGTCGAAAGGAAAGGGTCGAATGGGGAGTCTCAAAGTGACGAGAGCCATCGGGCAGCGAGGAGCTGTCCCAAAGTCACACAGCTGAGCGTCTGGAGAGAGGGAACGGGATTGTTCACCCAGGATGGATGAATGAACTGTTCATGCAAGAAACTGGGCTGCGGCGGAGAGGGAGACACAGAGAGAGTCTGTCTAGCTTGCTCGCTTCAGCTTTTGGCAAGCATGAAGCGCACCTGCGAGGCCCAATCAGGAGGCCTTTGTGCCCAGAGCAGGGGCAGGTGGTCAGGCTGAGTAATGGCATGCTGCTCTCAGCACAGTCCTGCCAGGGAGGATGTGCTCCAGCGCAGGCCCCTGGCTCCTGTCCAAGGTGCTTAGTTACTGAGTTACCGAAAGGACTCCTTAATCAGGCAGGGTCAGCTGTAGAGTGACCCCAAAGATGGTGTGTCAGGGAGGCCCTATGACAGCCTTCATTGGGAAACTAAGGTTCTTCCCAAATGATCGGAGATTAGGAGGGATCACTGGCTGGAGCCTCTGGGGGGTCCAACTCCTTTAAAAAACTTGTTGAATGAACTAAGAAACAGCCACAGCTTCAACCAGGACTGGCATGAGATTTGGCTATGCTGATATCCAGAGAGTGCATTTTAGGGACTGCAAAGTCTTCCTTCCTCTTTCCACAAGCTGGAATGGAGCTGCTATGTTCACTTTTTGAGGTGCTGCGCATTGAACCCAGGGCCTGGTGCCTGCTAAGCAAGCACTCGACCACTGAGCCACATCCCCAGCCCAACATTGTATTATGAAAGTGTTCAAATATAAAGGGAAGTTGAAATATTGTACAGTGAAACCTAGATTTTACAGCAACCATCCAACATATTTGATTTACTATTCATCAATCCATCTTTCTTTCCTTCCACCAATTAATTCATTCATATATACATATATATATTTTTTCTTTTTTTAGTACCAGGGATTGAACTCAGGGGCACTCGACCACTGAGCCACATCCCCACCCTATTTTATATTTTATTTAGAGGCAGGGTCTCACTGAGTTACTTAGCTCCTTGCCATTGCTGAGGCTGGCTTTGAACTTGTGATCCTCCTGCATCGGCCACCCGAGCCGCTGGGATTATAGGCCTGCTCCACTGCGCCTGGCTTTACTTTTTGTTTATTTTCTTTTCCAACATTTTCTTAGGAAAATACACCCCTCTTGTTAATGGTCATAATTCTTGTGGTTATTTACATCTGAGTAAGTATAGCAGGGTGGCTAATTTGTCCTACAAGATACATTCTCCCTTCTATCATAGTAAGAGAATTTTAAAGTATGTGTATAGAAATTTAATTTTAAAAGACTGCACTACCCAGGCTCCCTTGCAGCTACAGAGAGCCACCTGACTCCGTTCTGAGCAGCAAAATGTAAGAGGAAGTATCATGTGACAGTTTCTGGGACTGTCACAGGAGGCACCATGCTGGGACCTATGCCCAGCTTGCCTTTTGCTGACTGGAGCAGACGCTGCCATCTTGCACAAGAGAGTGAGGACCGCAGCCTCAGGATGGCGCTGTGGAGCTGTGAGCGGGAGGACGTCTGGAGCCTCCAGAACTCCACAGACCCACCACAGCAAGCATCTTCTCTGCTTTAGCTGTTGCTGTAGGTGTCTTGTCACCTACAAGGAACCCTAATTCTAACCAAGACTTCAAAGTCAAGCAGTGTCAAGGGCTTACCATGAAAAGCAACGCGCACCCCTGAAGGCCTCCCCAGCCCCTGAGCTCCCCAGGGCTAATACTTTTCAACTTGGTCAGGTGGTCATTTCCACATTCCTGAACAAAGTGTTTCCATTCTTACGTCTCCATTTACCCATTTTAGACACCATCCATTGACTGCTGCTCACCCAACTGGCACATGGAGCTGTAATGGCCCCCCAACACTTTTGAATGACAAGACTGAACTGAAACCCACTGAACTTGTTTCATACCCATTGCTCATGGAATTTTCTTTCTTTTTTTTATTATTTATTTTTTATTTTTATTTTTTTTCCAGCAGTCACAACATCTTTGTTTGTATGTGGTGCTGAGGATCGAACCCGGGCCACACACATGCCAGGCGAGCGCGCTACCGCTTGAGCCACATTCCCCAGTCCTCATGGAATTTTCTTGATAGCTCAGTTCTTGAGAACCAATATGGCGGACTCCCATTAAATGATATTTCTTCTTGGCAGATGAATGCTGAGCTTGCATAGGCACATTGGGCACGTTGCTCTTCCTCCAGGTTTTGGAGACTCTAACGACCCTAGAGGGCACCCTAAAAACACGATCCATGTCTAGGCCAAGGAACCAAGCCTCTGTCAAGTTAAATTCAAGTTCAGAGGCAGAATGCCCAACAGGAACATGTGTGGAGGGTCTCAGAGGGAAACTGTAGAAATCTTAAGATACTACTCCAAACACGCTGTTGGTTCAACGCGTGTTCTCCTCAGAGAAACAGGAGGATGTGGGAACACGAGGTCAGATGCACTTGGCTGGAAAGAATGGCTGCCCCATCATGCATATTACTGGGGTAAAATTCATAAGAAGAACATGTTTATAAAGATCACTTATAGCTTGGAGCTATCAGATTGATGGAAAATAAGGATGGAGATAGATAGAAAGCATTCTCTTTTTAAATAGACCAATATGCCTTCCCCACATTGTTTCAGGCCAAGTTCAATCTGACTTTCTAGAGGGCAGTTTTCAATAACTGGATTGAAGATCTCAGGATTGCAAATCTGGAGATCTTGAAAGGTGATTGCATCCATGCTTCTCAACCAAAGCCTGAGAGCAGCAAAACCACACCACAGGGCCCTCCATTCGGTGCTGGGGTGTAGCTTGGTGGTGGAGCATCAGCCTGATACATGTGAGGCCAGGCCCCCGATGGGATGAGCAAGAATCCACACAGCAGAGGAGCATCCTGAGGGAACCAGGCTGACCAAAAACAGCTGCATGTGTGCCTGTCCCCTGCCACACGAGGTCCAGGTGAAACTGGAGTTTTTAGATTCCCTGCTTTTCCGATTTCTAGGTTCTTGTCTTGCAAAAGGTGAAGAATAAAATCCACAGACAATAACAGAAGGGAAAAGTAAATGTAGTAGGACTTATTTAAGCAAGAAGAGAGAGAACTCTGGGCCATGCAGGAGGGGACTGATAGCAGGAAAAACCCATCTTGGTGTCTCAGTTTAGGAGTTTACATATGGCTCCGGGCAGAGCCTGGAGCAAGATCTATGCATAACGCATAACAGGCATTGAAAACAGCAGGGGGTCTTCCCGCAATTTCCCCAGTGTTCACCCCATCTTCCTGTTTTCTCAGCAGGGTCAAAGTGGTAGCTGGAGGTGTTCCCACAGGGGAGCTTCCAGGTCTTTTACATTTGAAATAGATTCACATGCTTAGCCTCCTGGTCTGCTTCTGAACAGGACCTCCATGGAGCACCACTTCTGACTGCTGCCCATTGACTCTTCCTACTCCACCCACCAGACTGCAGCCACGGTCCGAGCCCTAGGAACCACAGATCCTGGCCTTTGCTGGCTTCCCATCACAGGGCTCTGCCCTGTCCTCCTCCAGCTGGTCCTGGGCTCAGGCCCCTCTTCTCCCCGCCCACTCTCCCCCATCAGCCAGTCATCTGTTGTGTGACCAAGGTGTTGCTGTCCCTCCCAGCCACTCCCTAGATGGATGGGGTGTCCCCCCAAGATGCTCTCCTTCTTCCTTTAGTAGCAGAATGCCCACATGTAAGCTGGTCACTTGGCAACTCAGTGTTAAGACTGCATTTCCCAGTCTCCCCTCCTCGCTGCTAGAGGGACACTGGAGGGGAAGGTGAGAGGAACAAGGTGGAGAGGACCCGGCCCATCAAGCCACCCCTGCAGCCCTGGGTGGTCTACACAGCCCTTGAGTAAGAGAGAAGCTTCTACCTTATTTCAGCTGCTGCGTTTGAGTCTCTTTGCTATTCAGGCTCCCTGTTTCTGGACGACTCCCGGCCCTACACCATCTTTTACCACAGATACCAAATGCTTCATCCAGACGCTTCTTCGTCCCAAGCAGCCACGAACCCCCCTTCTTTACTACCTCCAACCAAATCCTACCTCCCCTTCTTCCTTTTCCTCTGGGTACTGCCCTTGGAATTCTCAGGACGAGGTCAGGGGGTAAATGACTGGTTAGGCCAATAGTTCTCCATTAAAGGGAATCAAATGATATTTGGGGGCTTGTAGGGAAAAAAGAAGCCCTAATAGGTTTGTAGTTGGGGTGGACCCCTAGATTAAACGAGGGAAAAGCAAATCACTTACTAACTCATGTATTTTATATAATCATGGGGGAAACCCAGAGTGGATAGATCTCAAAGAGGTGGCTTCTAATGCCAGCTCATGTAGCATCTTTAAAAAAAAACAAAACAGTCTCTGCTCAGGGGTTGAGCACTTGCCTGGGTTGGATCCCCAGCACCTCAGAAAGGAAGGGGGGAGGGAACAATCAGTGTTTAGAGAAGTGAGGAGACAAAGGGAAAGGACTTTGAGTCTCTATGGGTGGCCACCTGGGGACAAGGCTGTAGATTCCTCCATCCCCTCCAGGACAGAGGCCTGCAGCTGTCTTCAGGGGCTAGCCTTTGTTCTCCTGAGGTGGCGAGGAGCCTGGGGGGTTAGGACACCTTTTGTCTTGCTAAATCGATGCCTTGCCTTTAGGCAAAAGAGGCCAAAGACGGTGTGGTGGTCTGATCCGTAGGTGGTGCTGGAAGTCCCCTAGATGACGGGTTGCTGGAGACTTTGCATCTCTCTTTGCTTCGTTGATTTATTGGAGGACTCATTAGCCGTGCACAGGTGGACTCACAGATGTCCCAGGAAGTTGAGAACAACAGGCCTGGACCAGCATGTGGGGCTTCCAGAGTAAAATGTCCCCTCCTCCTTCCTTCTCTTCTTCCTCCATCTCCTGCTCTTCTTAGCAGATTACCAGTTCCATTCCTCTGTCCCAGGCCAACTCTTCCCCGAAGCAAGCGATGAGGAGAAGATTCTAGGCTCGCCTTTACACAGGAAAACGCAAACAATGGTCGATTTTAAAATACCATTGGGAAAGGCTTTTTTTTCTTTAAGGAATACAGTCCCAATGACCTGGAAATCTGTAACCCCCGCCCCCCCCCACACACACACAGTGATTTGACTTCAGCTGAGGTGGGGAAAATGCCACGGGGGATACCTTCAGGTGGCCAGTGGCCTGTGTTTTCCTAGCAATGTCAGGAGCTGGGCAGTGCCCACATCTGACAGGCCATTGTGGGCCCTGAGAAACCCGCTTGCCTATCTCAGCAGAGGGAGGGACATCCCAGAGCAGGATGGGCTAAGATCAAAATAATGGAAACTAGCAGCTGCGAGTGGTGAGGCCAATGGAGACCCACACTGGGCCCCCACCACCACGGGACACGGGTGCCCACAGGTGCCAGACACACACGGCACCCGCCCTTCACTCCTCTGCACTCTGGTAGCTGGACCTAGGGTCTGCTCACCTGGACACTGAGATTTTTAGCTGCAAATGTACCAGCTATGAACAGGGAGATTTTTGTCCTGCGTGTGTTTTTCCTGGACCAGGGGATCTAGGAGATGGGGACCAGAAAGTGACAACTCTGCAAACAGAAAGCGGTCACCTCCTTCCACCTGCTGCAGCACTCAAGCGGAGGAGGCCGTGACTGAGAATTATTGAGGTGCCTGGGGAGGCCGCAGCGTCTTCTGGGAAGTGTATGAGGCAGTGGGGGGTGGGCAGCAGCCCCACTGGGAGGGAGAAGATCAGAGTGGTCAGTTCCAGCTTTGGCTGGCCTGTTCCCCCCGGCCGATGAGGCCACAGGCATAGAAAACAGGGCCCAGCACAACCTTGGCTGGCCAAACAGTCCTCGTAAAATCACAGACTCCTTTTAAAAAGTAATAAAAAGAACGAGGTCCAGAACACCAGGCCAGGGGAGGACACGGGGTGAAGATGTGAGAGGGTGGGGGAAGCAGCCTCGGGGGCCCAGCGTGTGTGTGTGTGTGTGTGTGTGTGTGTGTCTGTGTGTGTGTGTGTGTGGTGTGACCCTATTGTGGCCCAGCCCAGGTCCTCAGGCCACCACAAAGTGCCACCTCCACCCTGCCCTCCCCTCCCGCCTTCCCAAACCCAAACACCCCAGGGATGGCTGAGTCCTTGTCCCCACTCGGCAGCTGCAGCGGCCACCTCTTGCTTCCCAGCACTGTAGGAGGAGGTGGGGACCCTCCCGAGAGTCTTTGGCATACCTTCCAAAACACAAGTGAAAAGAGAGAGGGCTGTAAAAGACACCTTTCAAAGGCAGCGCTCCCTCACCTTCCCTGAATAGGGACAGCCTCAGAAATCTCCGGTGCGGCTGATTTCTGTTTCTGTCTTTGGAGAGATGTTTTTCCTCGGCTGTCTGTCTGCAGCGGTGGGGAGGGAGGTTTGGAAAGCCTTCAGGATAAGCAACAGCGGGAACAGGCGCATTCACCCGGAGGAGGCCACACACGGAGACTGCAGGGAACACACACACACACACACACACACACACACACACACAAATGCGTGCAAACAAAAAGAAATCTCCATTCAGCCCATCTTTCCACATGAAGCCAATGCACAGCAAACACTGCAAAATCTCGGTGGCCACTGGGTCTTGAGACGGTGGAGATTAACCCTCTGTGCGCTGCCTGTCCGTTATCCTGCCTGGGGAATGGAGAGAGGAGCTGTGAGAGTGGATAGAACTTGTGGTTAAAGGGAGAATTAGGCCACCAAATCGGAAGATGCAAATCACACTAAAACCAAGGGAACCCCTTTTAAATGTTGGCGATGGCAATGTTGATTATTCCACGTGAATCACAATTTTAATGAAAGAATAAAGGAAATACGCTCAAACGTGGGGGTGGGATCATCCTGCCCAGCGGGGCCTCACAAATTTGAATATGCAGGCGACCCCCTGGGGATCTGGTAGACCCGCAGAGATGAATGGGGAAGGGTGGCCCTGGAGAAGAGGAGGATGGCCAACAAGTTCCCAGGTGACAGTGACATTGCTACTGTCCCCTTTACACCCTTTGGTGTTTTATAATCTTCCATAATGAACATGTGACTACTTTGGGTAATGTTGAAAAGATTTCCTTTCCGTAGGTAAGGTATGTGTAGATGAGGTTTGGTACCTCTTGGGACCAGGGTCTGGAGCACTGGGGGGTGACAAGAAAGACCATTCAGAGCTTTGATTCTCAGCCTAGAGTGGGGGTCGCTGGGGAATCCCCAGGAAGCTCCACAAAGCGCTTGCCCCCGGGACTCCTCGGGATCTGGGGGAGGGGCCGTGTAACTGGAGCTCCCGGACCACACACCTCGCCACTTGCAGACTGCAGACTTCCCCTGTGCTGTCCTGTGTCACATACTGTCACTCCTCCAATCTGGGCCTTCTCTGTGGGTATCGCCATGGCAGGGTAAGAAGTGTACTGGGTTTTTTGTTCTTAACGGGGAAAACTCAATGTTTTATATATTTATTAAGACTAAAAAGGGCCATTTTTCCATTCATAGCTTTGTGCTAAAGAAACCACCTCTGCTCACAGTGTCTCGGTGACAGTGGGCTGTGGCCTCTTTCAGCTCTCCTTCATGTCCACTGTCTCATCGGCCAGCCTCCTGGCTGGAGGACGGACACTGGGAGGCTCAGGCTTAGCCCCATCCTCTCAGAGACTGTGATCAAAATGCAAATAAACATGGCAGAATTGAGTCTTATTAGCTGGGCTTGGACCACACAGAGGAAGCTGGACCAATCACTGCGGCTGGCTTGGGGACCCATCCGTCCAGTCCAGGTGTCCACTCCTGAACCAGCCACAATGGTCATGGAGAGTCCTTTCTCTGATTGGTCAAGCCTGGGTCAGGCGTCCAGCATGAACCAATCCCTGGAGCCATGGAGAGTCCGTGCTGATTGGCCAGGCTTCATTGTGGTGCTCCACCCAGACCCAGGAGTGTGGTCAGAAGTGTGAGAGCAGGAAAGTGAGCACTGCCCTGCACAATCGTGGGTCCTCTGATTGGAGGAAAAGCAGTAAACCCTAGACAGGGAAATCAGCCCATGAGATCAACCGACTCTGCTCAAAGATGGTTTTTGTGAACGTCACAATGAAGGCCAGGCCAGCGCTCCCAACCTTTCCTGTGTCTTGGTTTACGTAGAAAATTACAATGTGCAGAGGCATCCTAGGGACACAAGGGAGGGCGGGAGGGACCCAGCAGGGGCTGAACTGGTCTGCCCAGAGAATATGGAACAACAGAACTTCACTCCTCACAGTCCCGAGGGGCGGAGGCCCAAGATCAAGGAGACAGCAGAGGAGAGGGCTGCTTCCTGGTCCACAGACCCCAGCCTCCTCCCTGGAGCCTCGGGGTGGGACACACGGGGCATTCTGTGGGTCTCTTCTGTAAGAGCACCAACTCCATTCACCAGGCTATGCGCTCATGACGTCACCACCTCCCAAAGGGTCTGCCTCCTGATGCCGTCACAGTGGGGTTTGGGACTTCCACATACAAAGGGGGGAACATGAATGTTCAGTTGCTCTAGCATGAACTGGCGAGAGCCACCGATGTTCTGAGGGTTACAGGAGCAGAATCTTGTACTGGCGTCAATTGGGGGGAGCTCTGTGTTGGGACAGAATGCTGGTGCTTAAGGCCTAATGCAGCCACTTAGTGAAACACAGTTTACTGGGACCTGTGCCCTAACACGTCCCCCTCCTGTCACACCCTATCTTGCCTCCCAAAAGGCAACCATTTATTCAGCAATTATTCACTGAGGACATGCTATGTGCCAGGTACCATTTTAAATGCTTGAAATACAACAGCAAATCAAGCCAACCAAGGTCTTTGCCTGTCGGAGTTTCTTTTAAATAGCTGTGGGTGCAGGAGGCAGATGATATGCAAAAGAAAAAAAATGAAATCGATGAAGGAAGGAGGAAGTGTAATGGAAGATGGTGTTGGAGGAAAAGGGTATGGTAGAGCAAAGAAGAGGCTGATTCAAGAGGAACTCAAGAAACGCTTCTGCCTCTGGCAGTTTCGGAGCTACTCCTCGTCTGCAGGGTTTGGGTCATGTATGAAGGATCCGCCTTGTTTTACAGAGGACCTCAGTTTCCATCCTTGCTCACCAAAGCATGTCTGGGAGGGCCAAGCCTGCGCCACAGTGGCAGGGAAGGTTAAAGCTTCTGTGTGACAATAGCTAAGCTACAGAACCAAGCTAGGAGCCCTTCAACAGATGAGTGGATAAAGAAAATGTGATACATACACTCATTGGAATATTACTCAGCCATAAGAAAAAGTGAATTATGGCATTTGCCGGTAAATAGATGGAGCTGGAGGGCTGGAGTTGTGGCTCAGTGGCAGAGCGCTTGCCTCGCACATTTGATGCACTGGCTTCTATCCTGAGCACCACATAAAAATAAACAAACAGCTGGGTGTGGTGGCACACGCCTGTAATCCCAGCAGCTTGGGAGGCTGAGACAGGAGGATTGTGAATTCAAAGTCAGCCTCAGTACAGCAAGGTGCTAAGTAACTCTGTGAGACCCAGTCTTTAAATAAAATACAAAGTAGGGCTGGGGATGTACTTTAGTGGTTGAGTGACCCCTGAGTTCAATCCCTGGTATACAGAAACAAACAAACAAAATAAAGATATCGTGTCTATCTATAACTAAAAAATATTTTTTTAAAAATAGATGGAGCTGAAGACTATCGTGCTAAGTGAAATAAGCCAATCCCCAAAACCAAAGGCTGAATGTTCTCTCTGATATGTGGATGCTAATACACCATGAGGGTAGGGGAGAAAAGAATCAAAGTTCATTGGATTAGACAAAGGAGACTGAAGGGAAGGGTGGGGGGATAGGAATAGGAAAGACAGTGGAACGAATCGGACATCACTCTCCTACACTCATATATGAATACATGACCAGTGTAACTCCACGTCATGTACAACCTCAAGAATGGGAAGTCACACTCCATGTAAGTACAACATGTCAACAATACACTCTACTGTCACGTGTACCTAAAAAGAACAAATCAAAAAGGAAAGAAGGAAGGAAGGAAGGAAGAAAGGAAGAAAGAAAGAAACAAAGAAAGAAAGAAAGAAAGAAAGCTCATGTGCAGGAGTACATCTAGTTACAAATGCCAACGTGGCAGTGCCAACCATGGGCAGAACCTTAGACCTGGAAAGGACTTTTTTTTTTTGGTGCTGGGGATCAAACCCAGGACCATGCGTATGCTAAGCATTTGCTCTACCACTAAGCTACACCCCTAGCCCCTGGAAGGGACTTTTGAGGTTGGAGTGCACCTCCTCGGGCTGCAGATAAGGACTTGAATAATTCAGGGAGCTGGAGTCTGTACTCGCTGTCTGTCACTGCATAATAGTAATCCCCAAATTTAATGTCTTACAACAATGACCTTTTTTAAAAAACCATTTTATTTAGAGACAGGGTCTCGCTGAGTTGCTTAGGACCTCTCTAAGTTACTGAGGCTGGCTTTGAACTCCTAATCCTCTTGCCTCAGCCTCCCGAGCTGCTGGGATTACAGGTGTGCACTACCGTGCCCAGTTTAACAATGACATATTTTTAATCTCCCAACTCCTGTGGGTTAGGAATCTACAGACGGCTTAGCAGGCCCTCTGTTTTGGTCTCCAACAGGCTTTAGTCGAGGCACAAGCTTCTGAAACTCAACTGAGCAGGGTCCACCTCCATGCCTGCTCAGGGGTTGTTAGCAGGACTGGCTGTTGCTGGCTCTTGGCTGGAGGCCGTCCTCAGCCCTTCAGTGTGATAGTTGTCCTCATCAAAGTGGGTGATGGGCAGCGGGGTCAGATGGAGAGCAAAAGGAGGTCACAATCGTTTCTAACCTAATCAGAGTGAAAGCCAGTCACTAGGAACAGTCGTGCCCAGGGCAAGGGCTGCCTCCCGTATGTGTACTGGGGCAGGAATGGCCATGCACCGTCTTTGAAGAGCATCCACCACAAGGAATTCTGTGTGTCACAGCTCCTCACACTCATTTTCCAAGGGACAGCCTATGCTGTCCCATCATTTTCTTCCATAATTTCTTTTGTTCTGAAAGCTAAGATGCTCTCCTTGCCTCCCACCTTCTAGGTGAAGTTCAGCTGAAGAGGCGCTAGGCACCCACCGTCTACAGAAGGTGACCGTGGCTCAGCCAAGACCACGGGTCAAGACCCACCCTTACTCAGCTGGGTCTAACTCCATTCCCACCTCCAAGCCCCAGCCAGGCACAACCCCACCCAGCCCTGGGAGGCACTAGGGAGAGTCCTCACCACGGGGACTTTGGAATAAGAAGCATTTATCAAATCAGGGGGTGAGTGCCCAAGGGGAGGGTCGGTGGTCTCAGGCAGTGCTCACTCTCCGTGCATTTGCTGAGAGAGGGTTTCTGGGATGTTCTCAGGTCAAGGGGAGATAGGAGGTGATTTAAAACAGCCCTGCTCCCTCCCCTGGGGTCTCCAGGTGAACACCCCTGGGAACACCCACAAAAGAGGGTTGAGGTTTGCGGACTCTGACCTCCTTGGCGCCTCCTGTTTGGTCCATTTTGCAGGTTTCCTTGTATGTTTTCTTTAAATCACTCCCTTTCCATGTGGGCGACCATCCTTGGAGGCCTTTTTGAAACTCAGCTAAATGTCTGAATAACTTACCTCTTCTTCCTTTTCTTTTCTATGATGCCATCCTTCTCGTGACCTTGAATGCCCTTTGAGAATTCAACTGGCTTTTCCAAAGCAGCTTTAAAAACTCATCAGGTGGTGGGCAGAGGACAGGACGCCCCAGCAGCCCCCTCAAGACCTGCAGGGGCCACTTGAACACCCTATCCTGACTCTTCTCGGCATGTTCCTGTCCCTTTGAAATGATTTCTCCTCTTATCCTTACAACTGGTTTTTAAAGTCAGCTTTGATTTCTACTTAAAGTCTCGGAGAGGCTGGCCGTGTCTCCTTTGGCTGTTCCTTTTAAAGAAATTTTCTTGCTGGGCACAGGGGTGCCCACCTGTCATCCCAGCAGCTCGGGAGCCTGAGGCAGGAGGATCACAGGTTCAAAGCCAGCCTCAGCAACTTAGGAAGGACCTTGGCAACTGAGCAAAATAAAAAATAAAAAGGGCTGGGGATGAGGCTCAGTGCTTAAGCGCCCCCGGGTTCAAAGCCCAGGACCAAAAAAAAAAAAATAAGACTTTGTGTTTCTGCCCACAATTTTTTCTTCTACGGGAGCAGTCATTATGTGTGTTCCTAGAGCGGCTGTGACAGAGTCCCCCAGACTAGAGGTGACTTCAACAGAAACTGTCTACTCTCAGTCTTAGAGGCTGGAAGCCTTGGCTCCGGGTATCAGCAGAGTTGATTTCTCCTGAGTCCTTTCTCCTGGGCTTGTAGAGGGCCTTCCCTCTGTGTCTGTGTCCCGGTCTCCTCTTTTCATGAGATCAATGGTCTTTAGCAGACTAGAGACTCCCCTAAGGACCTCATTCAATTAATCACCCCTTCAAGGTCCTATCACAAAGTAGGTGTATAATAAATACGTGGCTGGGTACCCTGTGGTGCGCCTGTAATCCCAGTGGCTTAGGAGGCTGAGGCAGGAGGATCCCTAGTTCGAAGTCAGCTTCAGCAAACTTAGCAAGGCCCTAAGCAACTCAGTGAGACCCTGTCTCTAAATACAATACAAAAAAGGGCTGAGGATGTGGCTCAGTGGTTAAGTGCCCCTGAGTTCAATCCCTGGAACTAAAAAAGAAACCAAAAGAAAATAAATGTGTGCTTATTTATTGAATGTGAAGGGAGAGAAGGCTTGGGGTTCACTCTGGCCATCCAGGTGTGTATCTCCCCAGCTTGATTTTTCTTGCTGTTCCCATCATCCTTTTCTTTTTACTTATGAATTTTTGAGAAAATCAGAAAACAGACTTGGTTCCCTTTCGTCTTCTGATGGGGCTTCTATGTCTAGGTGACAGTTGAGGTCTCTCAATGTGTCCCTGTTTGACTTGTTTGGCAGCCCCCACCCAGGGTCATGCTCTTCCATCTTGGTCTGTCCCTGAGGGTGCGGGGACCTTCTCACCTGCTCCATTGTAAGCAGCCCTGGCCTCTCTGTCTCTGTGGCTCATGAGTTGGTGTGTGGTCACACTTCCCCATCAGGAGTTGGCACCAAATGTCATGACTGTTAGCACCTGAGGCCTACCCAGTACCCGCTTTCCAAGTCTCTCATCTGTCACCTGTGCAGTGAAGGAAGGTTCCGGAGGCCTCTTCACGGTATCAGTAAGTGCTGACCACAGTCTGGATTTCCAGATCATTCTGTCATCACCCTGCCTGGGTCCATTTCCAATCAAGTGACACCAAGCACAGGAGTGCCAGCTCTGCACCCAGCTCGGTGGCCGCACTTCAGGTGTCAGACCTCCTGCAGTCCCCGAGCCCTCCACTGCATAGGCTACCTTTCCCGGCTTCCCACATCACAGATGAGGAAACCCGGCACCAGGAGGTAAAAATGCCTGCACAAGGACAAGTGTCCAGCTTGTCCCCATTCACCGGGACTTCCCTGGTTTCAGCGCTGAACATTCTGCATCCTGGAAGCTCCCCAGCCCCTGGCAAACCAGGACAGGTGGCCAGCCAACCCTGGTCACTCAGCTCTTATGAAGCACAGCTGGCATTTGAATCCAGTCAATAGGAATCAGGAATCCTGGAAGACAGCCAGCCTTGGAGAGACTGGGGTACATGGTGACCAAGGGAACATCAATCCTCCATTAATCAAATCCATGCAAAGACCCCCAAATGGATCTTACTTCCATAATAATAGAAGCAGAAAGCCTCTGTACACCAAAACTATAGGGATTACAGGGGAAGTCCGGCTGAGAATCCTCCCCTCTTGCCATTGGCCCTAAGGACACAGTGATTCAATTTATGATCTTGCTTTGGAAGATGTCCCCATTTCTAGAATAAGCCAGTGATCTCAGATGTCCATATTAGGTAAACATGAACCAGAACTTGCATTGCTTGCCCCCACTACACATACACCTGGCAAAGACTAAAGTAAACTCTTGAAGTGTGTCCTTCCACTGATAAGATTGTTCCCTGTGACGAATGATGCTGGCTTAGAATAATAAAATAGGGACTTGGAGGGCAGCTTTCAACCTGAGTTTAAATCTCTTTCCAGGGGAAAAGAGAAAACTCAGCTATTGTTATTGTCTTTTTGCTTGGCACACATCAAGCTCATCACAAATATGCAGACACATTCCTCGTCTTGAGGACTTTTTCTTAAAGAGAGAATGACATCCTTGGCCTCTCCCTGACCTCAAATGTCTTATGGAAATTCTACTTAGGGGCCTTGAGTCCCTTCGGCACTCTCTCTCCTTGGACAACTGTTCTTCATAAGTTTGAACCCCGGAGAAATGAGAAGGCACATGCCCCACTCAGTACTGAGTGCCACTGGGCATGGTCCTAACCATGGACCCTCATGGTGCACACTTGGTGCTAGATGATGAGAATCCTAGCAGACGACACAAGAGCCATCGTCCTAAGGGCTTCACCAGGCTTTAGGACGAGTGTCTCAGAGTTTGCTAAGCATGAGAATCAGCTAGGGAATTTATTCAAAGTCCCCATGTTACAATCAGACATTCTGATTACAAAGATCCAGAGTGGGTCCCTTACCTTCATTTTAACAAGTGCCCCAGATGACGCCACTGGGATTCAGGACAGTGTTAGGTGCCCGATTTACCCCCAAATATGACAACTGGGCATTTGACACAGCAGGATCACTAGGACAGACAGGTGACAATGAACTGCATATTTCAAAGTTAGCTAGCAGAGAGGATTTGGAATGTTCCCCATGAACAGAAATTATAGAGTCCAAAGTCACGGATCTGCCTGTTTCCCTGATCCTGGCACACCTGCGTCCAAGCATGGGACCACAGCCCCTGACCACGTGAGAGTACCAGCCTGTTGTTTTTTATGGTTTTATTTGTTTTAGTTTATCATCTTTCTTCCAATTTCCTCCTAAACTTTAAAAAAGTAATCTGTCATCTGCACCTTCTTCTGATCGTTTGAAAAGATGATTCATTTTCCTTCAACAAACTAAAAATTTTTGTTTGAAACACGCTTTCAAGACTTTTTAAAGTTAAAATACCAATTTAAAATACTTCTTCTCTCTCTTCTTCCCTCTCTCTCCACTCTCTAATTTTTATTGAAAGGTGTGTATTTATCTTATAATGGGTACTTTGTTTGCAAGGGCAGGTCAGACAAATAAAACAATTCAAGTTAAATCTGAGATTGCTGGGCTGGGGTTGTAGCTCAGTGGTAGGGCACTTGCCTAGCATGTGTGAGGCACTGGGTTCAATCCTCAGCATCACATAAAAATAAATAAATAAAAATAAAGGTATTGTGTCCATCTACAACTAAAAAAATATTAAAAAAAAATCTGAGATTGCTTTGAAAAACCCCAGATCATCAGGTTTTTCCAGAGAAAAAGTTACTAAATGTCTGTCATTTTATAACAAAGCGAATCAGTCTATAAAAGAATCACCTTGAATTAAATATCAGAGACAGTTTCTGAAATTGATTATAGTGATATCTATAGAGTTTTTAGAAAATCCTCTGTATAAAAAATGATTCAGACTCAGACTTCCAAAACCTTACTTTGCATAGGAATCTTCTGAAGATGTTGGCAACGTGCAGTTTGTGGGCCTGGATGCAGGCAGAAGAGTCTGTACTGAACAAACTCTGAGGAGCAACCAATACCGCTGGTCTCTCTGCTTCCTGATCATCCTGTGAGCCGCTTCCCTCTGCCACTCTCTTCTGCCTCAGCGGCCGCCTGTCTATAGACTGTGACCTCCAAAAACGCTGAAAAATGACCCACCCAAGATGTCCACGCCCTTATCTCAGAACCTGTAAATGCGGTACCTTACATGGCAAGAGGGATTCTGAAGGTTAACATGAGGATTTGAGATCAAGAGAGAATCCTGATTATCTGAGTGGAAACAGTTTACTCACATGAGCCCTTCAAAGTGGGAGAGGGAGGAAGAGGGAAATGTGCACAAGGGCCTGCAGGTGCTGGCTTTGAGGATGGAGGAAGGAGAACACGCACCAAGAAAAGTGGGGAGCTCCCAAAGCTGGAAGGGCCCCCCACTTTGACTTAGCAAGACCGTGGCCCCTCCATCCCACACCTTCAAGGAATCGACTTCTTCCAATCACTCGGAAAACAGAGTCTCCCCAGGACAAGCAAAGCTGGCGGAGACCTTGACTGTAGTCCAGCGAGACCTGTACTGGACCCCCCCTAATATGTTTTACTGTGTTCACTTTTTTCTAAACTGGAGATTGAACCCAGGGGCGCCATACCACTGAGCTACATCCTCAGGCTTTTTAATTTTTTTTTTTTTTTAATTTGAGGACAGTGTCTCACGGAGTTACTTAGGGCCTCCCTAAGTTGCTGTGACTGGCCTCAAACTTGCAATCCTCCCACCTCAGCCTCCCAAGTTGCTGGGATTGTAGGGGAGCGTCACCATGCCTGTCTGTGTTAACTTTTTTTAATGGGAAGAACTGAATTTTTAATTTCCTTTTTTATTTCATTTTTCACTATAACTGAATCCAAACTCACAACATCTAGTGATGTCCACTGTGTAGCATTTACCATTATCCCCAAGTGAGAGATTCATTTTGCTTTAATACTACACGGTCACTTTTCACTCTTAATCTTCAGGGCTGAGACTCCAGGTTTCAAGTGTGGTCTTGGTGTGTGGCTGCGCAGACTGGCTGAGGATGGAACCCAGGTCCTCACACGTGCTAGGCAGGTGCTCTACCACTGAGCTGAACTGCCAGCCCTATCCTTTGGTTTTATATGTAAAATGAAGTCACTATGAAGGGACATTTGTAGTAACTGACCGACTGTGGATAATGAGTGGGGCCTGAGAGCTGCAAGAATCTACGTGACCACGGGTTGGTAGAAAGTAGACATTCACTGGGACAAACATCCACCACCATCAGTGGTGTGCTGGTGGGTGTTTAACAACAGGCTCTGAGCACCAAGTTGCAGCAAGTTGCAGCACTTGCCGTTCCCGTGGTGTGAGTGTCTCAAGCCAACATTTGATAACTGCTTTGCAAACCACGTGAAAATTCCACAGCTGAGTCTTGAACCGGTTCACTGACGAGTTGACTTCAGGATGGTAAAGAGCGCATACGTGGAGCAGTAGAAACAAACACCGACGTGGTGCCCTAGGTGGCCCCCAGCGTTTCCTAACGACCAACTACATTAGTTGGGTTTTAGGAGTATAAAAATTTTAAGTGGGGATTGGGAGTAAGTGCACATGCTGAAGATAAATCATCATCACGGGGGATTTTACGGTTCACTGAGTTTCGTGGCTTGCTGATGGGTCAGGGAGATGCTATTACAGAACATTCTAGAGCAGGAAAGAAACTTAAGGTTTATATGCCAAACCCTCCATTTTACTAATGAAGAAATAAATCCAGCAAAACGTAGCAACTTGCCCACCTTCTCATGGCTGGTCTGTGCCAGTACTGGAGCCGGAATAGGTCTGTGTCATTGCCCGTCTGTTCGGACACCCACCCAACACAGTTATTAATGTAAAGAGGGGTCAAATGTTTCCCTTATGCAATTCAGAGCTTTTAAACTACTTCTTGATGCTGTGATTTTAATTAATCTTTCTTCCTTTGCTAAACTAAGTCGATCTCATTTTGTTCTGAAGAATCCTACAATTAGCGGGGGAAAGACACATCAGCAATTCAAACACCTGAGCTTTGGTGGCCATGTGCAGAAAGTAGCAGCTCAGTGGTCGGGGGCTCCTTTGCTGGGGTCGGACACTCCTGAACTTGAGTCCTGGCTCTGTGCAGCGGGCTGACCTCGGACAGCTTGCTTGATCTGTCCAAGCCTTGGTTTCCTTGCTGTTCCCTAGTGATGGTGTTGGGAGTCCCTCAGGGCACTGTCATGAGGATTCAAATGAAAGAAGAGGCTGGTGAGTGCTCAGTCACTACGTGTTGGTCCTCATTTTGTCCTTGCACAGAGGGCTATGGGGACGCAAGGAAGGCACCTCAAACCTTTCCCCAAGGTCTTCTACAGACTCGGGGTCTCTACAAGGTATTGTACCATGGCGACCCTAACACTTCCATGTTAAGGGAAAAGAACAAAGGGTAATACATACAAATCCTAAAACCGTCTACATGGTGCTGTGAACCATTACCCCATCATGGCTTCTTTTTTTTTTTTTAAGAGAGAGAGAGAATTTTTTAATATTTTATTTTTTTTAGTTATCGGCAGACACAACATCTTTGTATGTGGTGCTGAGGATCGAACCCGGGCCGCACGCATGCCAGGCGAGCGCGCCACCGCTTGAGCCACATCCCCAGCCCCCATCATGGTTTTTTTATTGCTATTTTGAAGTCGGGCATGTTTGCAGGACTGGGTATATAGTATCTTCTCTACAGCTCAATAAAGATTGATAAGATGAGTTATCTGGTGACTTCTACGCTGGTCCAGCACTCTGGAGAGCCTCTCTTCCATATTGGAATTTCCATTCTCTTCCCAAAGGTAAGCACAGTCCTATGTGGCGATTATTTCGTTGCTTTTTAAACCTGGTTTTTAATCTTATATCAATATAACCAAACAGTGTGTCCCCTTTGTGTCTCATTCTTTTCTTTCGGTGTGGTGAGATCCATGTGAGTCGTCCATGTGCGTTTCATGCGTGCAGGTGGGGACCCCTCGTGTTCTTTGCTGTATGGTATTCCAGAACGTGGACGCAGCACAGTGGACATGTGGATTGGTTCCTGTTTTGTGTGATTATGAAAGATGTCTCTATGGACATTTGTCTATGCATGGGCTTTCCAAAGGACTCAAAGTGGACGCCCACCTTACCAAGGCCACCTCCAGTGAAGGTGACCATCCAGGATGGACTAGAAGGTTGCAGGGACATGGGCGCCAACAAGGAGAGCAGATTTCTATCTGCAGACAAATGGACACATCTAAATTATCGCTAAATTATTCTATTTATATTAGCTAATTTAAAGAAAGCTACCCACAGAGGGATAAAAGGGTCAAAGCTCGCCATCGCCTCCCACAAAACATCTGGGATCCCTCACTCCCAGGACTGCGGCCACCTCCCTCTGCGGGTGGCAGTTTTGAAGTGTGTTCCCCATGGTGGGACTGCATCACGGTTGAGATGTCTGGTGGGGATAATATCAGAAATCCAGTGCAGAACTGGAACTCAAAACAGCTGCTTTCCTGGAAGCCCACTGTGTGTCTTCTCTCGAAAATGGCACATACATACCTTGCTCTGTGGTGTTCCACGACTGAGCTGCCCCTCAGTCCTTTCTAGCAATGACCCTGGTCCTCAACCTTCTTCTCCTTGCTTGTCCAGGCCAGGCCCAGGCTGTGCATCTTTGCAGAGACCTCCTCCATCGCTGGGCATCGAACCCTGAAGATGCCCCAAGGTCCCAGCTGCCTCACCCCCTAGTATCAGGCCATATGCCCAGTCGCAGACCACCACCAGAGGGCAGTGTGGCGATGTTGGCCTGCGCATGATCAGTCTTGGTTGGCCATCCTGGGATTGAGGATTGCAAAGTAAATTTGAGCAAAAAAAAGAAATCAATTCTTAATTTTTCTTAATCTAAGAAACAGTACAGTACCTGTTACTTCTAAAATAGTTTAAGTCAGCTTCTTATACAGGCTTAACAAAACACTTTTTATTGGGATGCAAAATTTGTGTTAATTAAACCAACCTTTGAACCTTTTTTTTGTTTCATCCCGGCCCTCAGGGGGATAAGGTCCTGTGTGTGACCACCATATAAAAAAGCTTTACCCGTTTTGATTTCAAATACAATGTAACAAAACAGAAAAGCAATGTCTTCTCATTTCTCTACAGCTGAATTTGCTGTAGACTTCTGTGGACCCGTTGATCAGGTTGACTAGGCCCACGGAATAAAAGGATCACAAACACAGGAACAATGGTGTCACCAAACCCCACCTCATCCTGGGTTAGGGCTGTTCTCTGGGGAGTAGGAATTCCGTGGGTAAAGGAGCCACACAACTTGACAGAAGATGCTCCTTTTCCAGTAAACTGATGCCTTCTTGCCTGTCACCTGGTTGTGACGGAAGAGAAGCAGCCCCTGGCAGAGGTCCACTGTCACAGGCTCCCGGGTTGTTTTCTCTTTGGGTGTGAGATCATTTTTCCATAATTCAAATGGGAGAGGCCAGCAGGGGGACTGAAGCAAACCTAGACAGGTCCCAGGGGATCCCGGGGAAGGGTTGTGGGTGACAGCTGAAGCCCAGCAAGGTCCCTGCCAAAACGCCCCGGAGAGAAATTCCTTTTGGAACCCAAATTTGGCAAAAAACTTCTACACTATAAACAATCATCCAAACTAGGTTTCTGATTTCATTTTCTCCTGGAGGTAGCTCAGCGTGGGGAGGGGTAAAGAGGAGAAGTAGGAAGTCCCCTCTGAAATGCTAACTTCAGGCTACTTTGAGATATGGAGGGAGTCTTCTATGTGCTTTCCTTCCCCAAATATGTAAATGATGTTTTTACATGTGAAAGGGTTACCTTGGCTAGAGAGCTACCCCGGAGACAGGCACAGAAGTTTTACCCCCAGAAAATGGGGTAGGTGTTTTTCCCCAAAGAATTCCATTAACAAAAACTTCTAGATAAATATTTGGTAATAAAGACAAGGAATACATTTAGACATCTATATTTGGTTTTTAGAAATTTGCTTTGCAAAAAAAAAGTGTGATTTTTAACTTAGTAAGGAATAGTGAGTAATTTGATATATTTAATCTATATGCTTTTTTTAAAAAAAAAACTTTTTAGTTGTAGTTGGACACAATACCTTCATTTCATTTATTTATTTTTATGTGGGGCTGGAGGAACCCAGCACCTGGTATGTGCCAGGTGAGTGCTCTACCGCTGAGCGACAACCTCAGCCCTAATCTATATGCTTTTAAGAGAAAAAGGCCAAGACCTCTTTCTTTCTTTGTATTTGTTTTACTTTTTAAACTAATGGACTGATAAAATGTTGACTTTTTTTTTTTTGGAAGAAATTTGGTAGCAGAAAGAAAGCTTAATAGTAAATACATATCCAAAACATGACCCCTGTGACCAAGGTTTTGTATTAATTGTATTGTATTATTGTATTAATTGTAGAAACAAAGGCAAGTCAAAAAAAAAAAAAAAAGTCAAGCAAGGATAAGGCCTGATCTTTGGCATTAGACAGACCTGAGTTCAAATTCCACTTCAGACATTTTCGAGCTGTGTGACCTTGGCTAAACCTCTCAACCATTCTGAACCTTGGATTCTGGATCTGCAGGGCTGTGGCCTAACAAGGGTGTAGCCTCAGAATGTGATCATGGGTGGTGCGCAGTAGATCCCTCCTGAATGTACCTTGCTGTCACTTTGGAAGGGCTAGTGATGTCCTTAGGGCATAGAGAAGCAGACACATCCTTTCTGGCTCCAGTTGCGTTTCTAGCCACTCATGGGCTATTTCTATTTTGGATGTTTTGCCTCAAATTCAACTTTTGGAGAGTTGCCTCTCTTTCACACTTTCTTTTTTCTTTTTTTTTTTTTTTTTGGCACAAGGTCTTGAACCCAGGGGGGCTTCACCACTGAGCCACATCCCCAGCCCTTTTTATTTTTTATTTTGAGACAGGGTCTTGCTCAGTTGCTGAGCACCTCCCTAAGTTGCTGAGGCTGGCTTTGAACTTGCGATCCTCCTGCTTCAGCCTCCAGAGCTGCGGGGATGACAGGTGGGCTCCACCAGGTCCAGCTCCTTTCACTCCTGAGGACTTGCTAGCTTCAGGTGAACCTGTTCCACTCCCCAGTCACCAGGGCTCAGGCCCAGCTCCAGCTGCCCTCCCTGGACCCTCACTGAGCATGCTCACTTTCCCCAGGGTCCCTGCAATCCCCTCGCTCCATTCCAGCTGCTTCTGAGCTGCTTGCCTCTGGTGCCAGGAGTGGCCTCGGTCTCTACCTGGAAACTCGTGCCTTTCAAGGTATCTGCACTTTTCCCTCCTGGTCACACCTAGGAGACTGACCCCTCCACCATCTGACCATTCCCTGTTTCCCTAAGGTTGACCTGCAGAGATCCTCTCTGCTCCTTTGGGATGATAAATTGACTGTCCCTTTAACAGCCACTGTGGACACCTCTGTTGAACGCCTGGCCATGCTTCTCACCTGACCTGGACACAGGGAAGCTTGTCTCAAGTCAAATCTCCTTGAAGCCTTGCTCTCTCTCCAGCTCCAGGCTCCTGTTACTCCCTGAATCAAATGCTGCCATCAGTACTCCCTGTGGCCCTGCTGGCCTTTCTGCTATGACCTTGAATGCTTGATCATCTCCTGGGGGAGGTCTCCACCAGCCAATTTCAGACGTCCCCAGGGTGCTTTGTAGGCCAAATTTCTGTGGTCTTCAGCGGCACCTTGAGCCAAAGCATCCCTTGGGGCAAATAAGGAAGTGCATGTCCAGGAAGCTAAGTTACTCGCTGATGGTCACAGGTGCAGGGAGAGGGCACCAGGCAGGAGCTGGGATCTTGCAGGCATCCTCCTGGCGCCCTCCCACACCTTCCCGCTGCTGGCAACTGGGGACCTCCAGGTCTGGCGCTCACAGCTCAGGGGCTCTAGAAACTCTGGCTTATCTAATCTGCAGCCTTGGGTTCCCCGGGGAGATAAAGGCAGCAATCTCTCCGCACTGGAGCAGCTGCCTCTGACCACCCCAGGCTCCCCAGGTGAAGGAAACAAAACAAAACAAAAAACCAGTCTTTTCTCCCCCCCCCCATTGCTGGGGGGGAGAATGCATGGTGGGGTAGAGCCCTCACCTCCTGGGGGAAGAAAAAGAGGGTAAAGGAACAGGCAGGGTCCCGGTGTCCCCTTCAAAAGCAGCCTCCTTGACCTGCCTTCCTCCCAAGAGGCCCCAGCTCTTAAAGGTCCCTTTTCCTGTAGCTCCCCAGGCTGGGAAGCAAGCCTCCAGCACATGTGCCTCAGAGGACATCTGTCCAACCCACCCCAAAACTGGTTCACTGCAAGGGTACTGTTTTCTCTGTGCTACCCCCAAACCACCCAGTTCCAGGTCTGCAATTGCTTCAGACTGTGGGATGTCAGCTTAAACTCAGAATCCCCATCCTCATGCTTTTTAGCAGGAAAAACACAAAGAGTCCCAAATCCTACACAAATGAATGAAGCATGTCAAAGTTCACTTTGAGTCAACTCGGTGCGGACCTGTCAGTGCATTTCCGTCTGAAATTGAGACTCCAGATTCTGAACTGTACGGGCTGCCTCAGGGGGGTCACGCTTTGGACTTTTCTTCTCGCCCTCAGAGTCCAGGGAGAGACCATGATGCCCAGGGAGGCTGGGCACACCCAGGGCCGTGATCATCCACTGGGGCCTGGACCTAGAACACAGTCTGGGCACTTCAATAGTTGCCACTAGCCACCAGCAGCCATTTGAAGGTCCTGTAACCTGAAACACACACTCTCTCGAACCACCAGGGGGGTGCCAACGACAGGCAGCTACATAAATAATTTGCCCCCCATGTTTATCAGCTTCCTGCCTTGGCCACTTCCACTTATAGCTTATTCACATCTGATAACAGGGCCCCAGAACAGGTGGCCAGGGGGCGGGTGGCTGGGGCCTCCCGGGGAGTGCTTGGTGCTTGCCTGTGGGTGGTCTTCCTGCCGGAGCCTAGTGCCCACAGAAGACATTGCCGAAAGCCTCCAATTTAGGAGATAACAGTGGTTGTGCGTCTGTGTAAAGTACTGTCCAAGTTCCAGCTGGCGTGGCTTTCTGGCCAGCAGACACTGCCAAGAAGGGTTGAGAGTTCAGCCCCCCATACATTCCCTTCCCCCTCCGGGTCTCCGGCAAATGGTCCTGGGAGCTCTTGTTTCACGGATTCTTTAGGAGGTTGGATTAGGACAGGGTACACCCCCTGGGAAGGAGGGAGGGCTTTTAGTGCTTTGCTTCTCTGGGGTTTTGCTCTTCACTAAAGACAAGCTTTGCAAGTCCCCACAGCTAGCTGTCTTCAGACTCAGCTCCTGGTGTGACAGGCCACAGAGACACCAGGCCTCTGTCCCTGGGGCATTGCTTTAGCAGAGGCCTCGGGGAGGAGAGATGTCAGGCCCCGGTTTCTTCATCTCAGCGCTGATGCCATTGGAGCACAAGGAGTCTTTCTGTCTTTCTCATAGGGGACCATCCTGGGCACATTAGGAGGTCAACGTCCTCCCTGACCTTCTTCCTGCCACGTGCCAATACCAACCCTGGCTTGAGTTAGAATTCTCCAGATATCATCAGGGACAAAACCATCCCCTATTAACAACCACTTCTGTGGGGTCAGGATTGTGGCTCAGCGGTAGAGCACTTGCCTAGCATGTGTGAGGCCCTGGGTTCCATCCTCAGCACCACATAAAAATAAATAAATAAAAATAATAAAGGTCCATCCACAACATACAGAGAAATTCAAATTAACTAAATCAACCATGTGCTGGGCTACCCTCTCAGGGCAGTAGGGATTTCATGACTCACACTAACCCAGGGTCAGTATTTGTCCATTTACTGATACGATTCTGATGGAGCCATCTCTTGGGAAAACAAATGGTAATCGGGGAGCAAACCCCCAAACTAGGTAACTCCTGATAATAAAGTTCTAAAAAAATTTAAGTGTTATTATGCTCCAAACTTTGAAGAGAGGTTGTGTGCGGTGGTGATGGGATCTGTTGTAACAATGGAGATAACTGTTAACGGGAGGACTTTCTGTGGGACAGACCTCGCTAAGATGGACGGGACTTTCTTCCGTCTCAGCAGCCATAGAGGAGGTAGGTCCATCACCCCCATTTATAAGTGGAGGGTCTCAGCCTAGCCCAAGACTTTTGCCCAACATACTCTCCAGAAGGTTCTTTGAGTATAAATCATTCACCTCTCCCTGAATGCAAAAGGGAGTTGGAGAGTTGGAATGTATTTGGGTAATGAACACAACAGAACAGGATTTTAGAAGTCCTAAACTCAAAAATAATAATAATAATAATGATGATGATGATGGCTTAGGAGGAGGTGGGCCCTTGCTAGGCACATTGCAGACTTCTCCTTTAACCTCGTGGTTTTGTGGAAGGTGGCATAACCCCATTCCCAGGTAGGAACCCGAGAGGTTGAGGGCCACACGGCAGGATTGAGACTCAGCTGACCCGGCTCCAGAGCCCCATTCTGGACACATGGGCTCCAGGAGGGCCACCTGCTGCTCCCCTCTCACCCCGAGGGTGGTCTCTCTGACTCCTCCATAGCTGGGCTCAGGCTGGGTGTCTCAGTGCCCCCCAGGCCCCACCCCAGACCCTGCAGGTCAGGAACCCAGGGATATGGAGCACAGGCCATAATTTTCTTGACACACCTAAAAGGAAGAACAGGTTAACAGTATGTTTTTGAAGGACAAGATTTGGAAGGTTGGAAAAATAATTTCCATCTTGAATTCGGCTTCCCTGGGCTGCCCACCATGATAGCCATCGTCCTCTGGGCGTGTCCCAGCCAACATGCCATCTCTCCTTAGCATGACCTTTCCATCTGCTCCATCCTGTAAGTTAACCTCAGGAGGCTGTCGCCCCACTCCCCTCCACACTTGTAGAACACGTGGGTCTCCATTAGCCAGCTCGGGGCGGGGTTTTCCATAGCGTTATGGTGGAAAAGCGCTTGCCTGAAGGAATGTACTAGTGCATTGCTGTTGTTGTAGCAAAATACCTGAGGTTAGGTTATATACAAAGAAAAGAGGTTTATTTAGCTCACAGTTTTGGAGATTCAAGCGGAAGACTCTTTTTTCTTACTTATTTGCTTATTTTTTATTTGTTCGACTTAGTTGTACATGACAGCAGAATGACTTCAATTCATCGTCCATGAATGGAGCATAACATTTCAATTCTCTGGTAAGGCACTGACTTCTGCTTATCTCTGGTGATGGCTTATGGCAGATGGCAACACAATAGTAGTTCTTCAGAAAGAGATCACATGACAAGACAGGAAGCCAGAGGATGGAGAGGGGCCCACCTTGTTCTTTTCAAACTGACGGACTCACTTGAGAACTAGTGCATTTCCTGAGATCAGCATTGATCTTGTAGGAAAGCGATGTCCCCAGGAACCTACGTACCTCCCGCTAGGCCCCTCCTCTTAAAGGTTCCTCCACCTCTTACACTGCCACACTGGACCTAAGCTCCCTGCAAGTGAACCTCTGGGGGACAAGTCACAGCCAATCACGGCAGGGAGGTGCTAGAAACGGCAGTTATGATCTTGAGTGACGTGACGCTTGCAGACACTTCTCAGTTTGGTCTTAACTATAAGCACATGGGTCTCTGAATTGCCTGTGTTGACCATGGCCATCTGCCCCAGGGCACAAGGCTCCATGGTCCAGCCCAGATACTGAAGCTGCCCCATGATTTCCTTCATCCATGAAAGAAGTACTTACCAGGTACATGTCTGTGCCCCCGAAACACAAAGACGAGCCAAACCCAGCTCCTTCCCTCAGGAAACCACAGCTCCTCAGCTACTCTGTGGATTGTGAAATTGTACCTCAAAGCTTCGACTGTTAGAATAATAGTCTCCAAATCTGGCAGTGTGAGCAAATGGCTTCAAATTCAACATCATTGCAAAGAGCAAATACAAATACTGTGTGCCCTTGTGAGTCCCAGAGCAGAGTTGGGGACTTAGCAGGTTGTGTGGCCTGAGGTATGTCATTTACTTACTTATTTTAAATTTTTATTTAAATAATAATAATTGTCATTAACAATGGTCTGTATTTATGGAGGGCAGCCTGGTGTCTGGGGAGCAGTGGTGCTGGGTACCCTTACGCACGGGGAATGATGGGATCGAGCTAATTAGCATTTCCCCTCCCATCACATACTTTTCATGCCTTCAGGGTGAGAACATTTAAAATCTACCCTTCTAGCAATTTGGGGCCTCTCATTAACTTCTGGAGCCTCCTGTCTGTCTTAACCCGCGCACTTGAAAGGCTTGGAGAAGAACCAAATAAAATAATGTACTTTTTTTTTTTTCCTTAAAAAAGCATCACATAAATAAGATTTTTTCTTTGTGAAATAAAGGTTTTCGAGTTGACCTCTCTTGGGTTCTTCCCACTCTCACTCCCCAGGTGGCAGGGTGGGTGGGCTGCACCCTTGGAGCTGGGCGTGTGGAAGCTCGCTCCCAGCACCTGGCTGTGGCTGGTGACTACCAGGAAGGATCAGAGACTCCCCAACCTGGAGAAATGACATGGGGGGGGAGGGGGCAGAGGGGGTGGCTTGTGTGAGACAGAGCCACCATAAACCACAGCAAGGGCTGTGCCCTGTTCTAAAGGATGCCCAGGGTCAGGGGCTCCTGCTGGGGGGAAAGGTGTTGGTCTGAGGTCGGAACAGCCCAGCCAGCGCTGTGATTACTGCTGGGCTTTAATAATAGAGAATAATAATAACAACAATGACTTTAATAATAACTTCAATGACCTTCTGGTGGAGGTTCACCTGGACCATCCCCAGGAGCAGGTGGGCTCCGCATTCCCAGGGACCCAGCACCCCCCAGCACGGCCCAGTCCTGCCTGGAGGCAGAAACCCACACAGCCCCAGCTCAGTGACTGTAGGGACAAGACGTCCAGGCGAAGTGGCCCAGTTCTGACCCTCTGCGGAACCACCGGCAGCATTTTTCTTTTAACTCAGCCCCAGCCCCAGCCCCTACCNTTTTTTTTTTGGTCCTGGGCTTTGAACCCGGGGGCGCTTAAGCACTGAGCCTCATCCCCAGCCCTTTTTATTTTTTATTTTGCTCAGTTGCCAAGGTCCTTCCTAAGTTGCTGAGGCTGGCTTTGAACTCGTGATCCTCCTGCCTCAGCCTCCCGAGCCACGGGGGTGACAGGCCTGCGCCACTGCACCCGACTTTGGAGCCCACATTTGTGTTAAAAACTGGAGATGAAGCGCAACCTGCCGGAGGCGTCTCTTTCCATTTAGTACAGACTTGACTTCAGACGTGAAATATTGGACCAAATGTGGATCAGACCCGCCCGTCGCTCTTTTTAAATAATTGCTTTACAGTGAAGGACTAAACTCAGAAAACGATGATCACTAGCATGGATCACTGGAAATGATCTTCCTGAGCGGAGGAGAGCCTTAGGTCCCACGTCCTGAGCTGCTTTCTCCACCACACCCTTCTCTGTTCTGCTCACCTCGGGCCCAGAGCAACAGGGTGGGCCGTGTATGAACTGAGACCTCCGGAACTGCGACCCCCAAATAAACTTTTCCTTCTCTCTCTCTCAAATAAATAAATGAATAAATAAATAAACCATCCAATCAAATTCACCAGAAATGAGGAGAATGAGGTCTGATTTCCTCGATTCCTGGGACTGAGAATAGGAATCGGCCAGAACTCACTCACTCACTCGCTCCCTTGTTCATTCATTTAATGAAATTCGTGGAGGGCTCACTGCATGTCCCTCTCTGTTCTGGAAGCTGGGGACAGGAAGTCCTTGCCTTGTGGAACTGCCATCCTAGTTTAGGGAACGATAAACCCACAGTAACAAAACACGGAAGGGTGAGGAAGGGGTTCATGCTGTGGAGAACTGGGTGGGGAGCAGGATCAGGACCCGGTGGCAGCCCCAGAGGAGAGACAGGGCCCCGTGGGAGGGTTAGACTGAGCAGTGACGTCACCTGGCAGGTGTCAGAGCTGGTCCACCCAGAGATGAATCCAGGAGGAGGCGGGTGAAGCGCAGCGACTGGCTCCCTTCACCTGCTCAGCGCAGCCTGGGAGCTGAGATGGTCTTGCACACCTTACATTGTCGAGAAAATCAAAAGAGTGATATTTCGTGCCTCGTGAAAACTCTGTGAAAGTCAGATCCCAGCGCCCGTCCATTTCGCACCCACGGCTGTTGACGTGGCACGAGAGTCACCGGGACAGAGACCCACAGGACAGCAGAGCCCACGATGTTTCCTGTCTGGATCCGTCCGGGAAAAGTTTACCGACCTCCTGATTAGATCCAGCAAGCGCAGGGCAGAAGCAGGGGACTGCGGCAGCCATCCAGGTGACAGGCCACGGTGGCTGGGAGCAGAGCACGCACAGGAGTCCCAGGGAACTCACTGGAGTTTGGGTGGAGTTGGCTGGATCAAGACCCATGGGTAACCAGAAACCAAAGGCTGAATGTTCTCTGATAGGCAGGGGCTAACCCACAGCATGGGGGAGGGAGGATAGAGGCTCATTGGATTCCACAAAGGGGAAGGAAGGGAAGGAGCAGATGGAGTGGGAAAGACAGTAGGATGAATGGAAGTAACTCTCCTGTGTTCGTATCTGAACACACGACCAGTGAACTCCACATCATGTTCAACCACAGAATGGGAGGTTATGCTCCATGTCTGTATGATGTGTCAAAATCCACTCACGTGTACCTAAAAAGAACAGCAAAACCGTAAATAAAAAGGAAAGGGGAAAAGAAAGATATCCCCAGCACTGGGTTTCAGCTTCCTGAGAAACTTCAGAGCTGTAACATCTAGCAGTGCACCAACAGCAACTATTTTCCCAGTTGTTCACAGTAAGGCTGAGGTTTCAACATGATTTGAAACACAAAAGTACTTCCGGCATTTCTTCCACCTGTCCTATACTGAGATACTAAAACCCAGTCTCTAGCTTCCCATGCTACGTAGCTGCTGTCTCTCTTACCTTGCCGTTTGGATTTTGAAAAAAAATGAATTCAAGCTGGATACAGTGGCACACACCTGTAATCCCTACTACTCAGGAGGCTGAGGCAGGAGGATTGCAAGTTTGAGGCCAGCCTCCACAACTTAGTGAGATCTTGTCTCAAAATAAAAATAGAAAGGGCTGGGGATGTAGCTCAGGATCAGGAGTTCAAAGCCAGCCTCAGCAACTTAGTGAGGCCCTAAGCAACTTAGGGAGAACCTGTCTCAAAATAAAACATAAGAGGACAGGAGATAAGGCCAAGTGGTAAGCATCCCTGGGTTCAATCCCTGGTATGCGTGTATATCTCTATATCTATACCTGTATCTATATCTGTATCTATATCCACGAGTTTTTCTCATCTGCAAATTTTCTGTTTGCATCTTTTGCCCATTTTCTCATGGAAGCATATCTTTTTCATATTGATTTGTGAGCACTTTTTCAGAAGTTAGCAAGAATGAACATTTATGGGTTGGAGCTGTTGCCAATATTCATTCCCAAGGCTTCTGGGGCACTCTGGGACATGCAGAGTTGTGAATTTTTATGAAGTGGCTGCCAGGATCCATGGTTGTATGATGCCTCCCTTTGCTTTTCTGTGAGTCGATGGACATCCATCTGCGTTTTCCTAGCTCATTTAGGTTTTTGTTGTACACTTTTAGAACCATCTGGAAGATATCTTGGTGTGAGGTGAGAAACGGAGCATTTGTTCCCAAACAGGTAACCAGTAGTGCCAGCCGTCAGTCACTGGGTGATCCCTCCTCACTGATGTGTTGAAGGTGGAGAATTTATTTGCTGAAACGGTGGTCCACGAGGTTTTGTTGAAGGGAGAGCCGGCTCTGTTTCTGAGGGCTTGTGGTAGGCTCTTGTCCGCAGGGAGCCAGGGAGGAGCCAGGGGGTGGGAATTCCAGCTGCTCAGGCTGTCCCAGAGAGGGGTGGCATGGGGGCCAGTGGAATCGGAAGTCCTGGGGCCACCAGGGTAGCCCAGAGCAGGAGGGAACAGAGCTCTTGAAGAAGAAGTCACCCGAGGAGCCACAAGGGAGCTGTGGGGTGGGAAAGGGAGAGACATCTGGTAGCCCCTGTATTGACCTTTGGGATGGAAATAGTTCTAAAGAAGATACTTGGGAATGTTTTTAAAAATGAATTTGTTTAAGCAACTTTCCAGCACAATTTCAACCATTCTCTAACACCTATGAAATGGAGAACAGTGTTGTGCCACAGAACATCTCAGACAATAAGGCCATTACAAGACAGTGGTCCCTGAGATGCTGACGGAGTTGGCTAGTGACATGGCTGGCCTGTGAGGTCATGGGGTGATGGCTGTGTTTATGGTGATGCTGGTGGAAAGAAAGTGCCAACAGTGACACCTAGCACGTCGTGCCCGGCCATCTCCATAGGCGACGGCATTGCTGGCTTGTGAATTTGCTCTGCAATACTGTTTATTATTATTCTAGAGGGTGTTCATTCTCCTTATAACAAACAAAGTTCTCTGTGTGACCCCGGCAACTGCCTCACAAGCCTTTTGATTTCTGCGTCTCTTGGTGGCAACAGGAGGCCAGGTGGAGGGGTTGAGCTATTTGAGCCATGTTGGTTTACACCCCCGGATGTGTGCACGGTGATGAAGTTGTCACCCATGCATTTCTCAGGACACAGCCCTGTCACTAGGTAATCCGTGACTACGGTGCATGCTTTCTTTGCAGCTGTGCAAAAACTGGACGACATGGGACATACATAGGGGTTACATTTGGAATGCTGCTTCATTGCTAAGTCCACCACAGATATTCTTTTATTCAGGAGGTAGTATTAAATTCTTCAATATACTATAGTCTCTTTCTGAGGTTTGGGTTCTGTTCTGTTCTGGTCCGAATGCTGCGAATTCTCATTTAATTCCTCTGTTTTAACCCAGAAGGAAACTGTCCATCACAGTCCATCTGGAGAATAGTGTGTGCTAGATTTCCATTGCTGTGACACAATGCCTGAGAAAAGAAACTTTATAAAGAAAAAGGTTTGTTCTGACTCATGGTTTCAGCAGTTTCTGTCTGTGGTCACTTGACTGGGTTGCCTTTGGGGCTGTGGCAGCACAGAACATCCTGGCAGGAGCAGGTGGCAGAGGAGGATGCTTGCCCCATGGTGGACAGGAAACAAAGAGAGAGACAGGAAAGTGCCAGTGTCCCTATATCCTTTTCAAGGGCATGACCCCAGGGCTCTAACCTAACCTCCTTCCACCAGGCCCCGCCTCTCAAAGGTCCCACCATCTCCCAGTGGCCCACGGGCTGGGACAACCCTTGAACACATGGGCCTTTGAGGGACACTCCCAGGCCCTCATGGGGGACCCTCCCTCCCAACACAGCACTGTGTGAAGAAGGCGGCAGGAAACGGGCCCTGACCTGCGGGGAAGAGCAGAGACCTTCTGGGTCTGAGTAGAGCCCGGCCAGCTGGGCTTCCAGCCCACAGGGGTGACGGAGCCAGTACCGCGTACTGAGGAGCAGAAGGCCCTGGTGATGGCCGCTAGGGCGACACCCATAAAGGCCTCAGGGACCTCGGGGGGCCAGCATTTTAGGATGAAAAGGAAAAAGCTCTATTTTTCTAATACCTTTGCTAAAAGGCTCAAGGAACGACCCCAAGTGTGCTATGAGCTTGGAAGAACTTCTGCTTCTTTGATCATCTGGAGTGACCGGCTAATCTTTTAACTTTAGACTCTTTTATCTTGTCCAGGACATTTGTCTTGAGTGGGTGGGGGGGTACCGGGGAATAAACTCAGGGCTACTCAACCACTGAGCCACACCCCCAGCCCTATTTTGTATTTTATTTAGACACAGGGTCTCACTGAGTTGCTGAGTGCCTCCCTCTTGCTGAGGCTGGCTTTGAACTCTCGATCCTCCTGCCTCAGCCTCCCCAGCCGCTGGGTGACAACTGCTCTGGCTTGGGTGCTGGCTCCCCATGGCCCACAGGGCGACCCCTTCCTCTCAGCTTTTCACCTGAAGCTCACTGTCATGCAGCCCCAGGGCCCCATGGATCCAGCCACTCCCTCTCCAGTCAGGTGCCCAGACTCAGCTCAGGTGACCCTCCTTTCAAAGTAAGACTTTTCTCATGGTCCCTCAGTCCGGGGGGGACATGTCCTTGCCCTGAGATACTACAGCATTTCACCCGCACACGTCTGAGAACAAGGATCACGTCATATTGCTTTTATTCGGAGGGTCCGAACTGTCTCATGGAGAAGAAGTGGGATTCTGAGGCCAGCTGGTGGGTTCTGCTTCCTGTCCTGTACCCAGCCCAGTCTTGGCATTTCGAAAGGGCCTGGCCCAGAAAAATAGTGGCTCGATAAATGTTTTTTGAGACAATCGTGGTTAAATAATGGAATCGAGGTCAATAAGAGATGGAATCTTGTTGCACGCTGATCTTTCAGCTTAAGATTCAAGTTCTCTCTTGGCCTTGAAATCATGGGATTTCAGGGACCCTTTAAAAAGCCAGTAGTCAGTTATCCAAGGGTGAGTGCAACAGGCAGGGTCTCGGCACTCCTCTTGGGTCCCCTGGCCTACAGCCCGTCCCACGGCTCCCAGAGTCTTGCCAGGCCCTTGTCAACTTGGCCTCGCCCTGGTGCGGGCAGTGTGGGGCTGGAGAGGTGAGAGACCGAGTGCGAAGGAGAAGCAAGGAAGAGGGTTTCTGGGAGATCAGCCCCAGGCCCACCTTCTCAAGAGCCTCCTGGCCTGGGGAACCCCCTGCTGGTTTAAAGTCCTTCACTGCTGGGCGGGCCAGCGAGGTTGTCCAGACGGCCTTTCTGAGGCCTGGGATCACGGAGGGAGGTTGGGACAGGGGGCTGCCAGCAGCACTTGGGGATCAACTCTAGGCCTGACAGTGATCTTGAGACATTGGAAAGCTGTTGCTGGACAAGAACCCTGAAGTCCACCAGAGCCCCTGGACACCACCCTATGAGGTCCAAGCCTTTGGGGTAAATAATGCCTTCCCTGCAAACGGAGGACTCTGGCCCCAATAGCCCGGGTTTCTCAGCCATCCACAGCAAGAGATGTGCTTCCACCACCAGCCTGTGGGTAAACAGGCGTCGCCCAAACAGGGCTTCCTATTTGCTTGAGTTGGGCACCAGAGACCCATGTTTTCAGTTCTTTTCTATTTTATTGTTTTTAAAACGCTGGCCATGACCCCACGTCGGTTTCAGGATCTGTGATGGGAAAACCCTCCAAGGAGTTTTCATTTCAGGAGACTTGGAGTGTGTGCTGGGCTGTGAGGTGTGAGGTCAGATGCTTGGAAGGACGCCCCAGGTCCTGTCATGCTCATCCGAGGTAGGTGAGCAGCGCATGCCACTCTGGGTTGGAAAGAAAACCCCAGCCACGCACAACCTGCTGAGGATGGGCTGGGAAGGGAGAGATGGAGAAGGGAGAGGGAGGGGAGACGGCAGAGTCTATGGGAAGAGGAAAGGCCTCGTGGAGGCCCGGGCCTCCGCTCTGTGGTTGTCAAGGGCAAAGCGGTGAATGCACCAGGAGGATCCCATAAAAGACAGAGCAAATATCAAAAGAGTCTTTCCGGAAGAGAAACGGGTCACTCGCAGCTTTTTGTAGCTCACATAGACTCGGAATCTGCGAGCCTGATTGAAGGAGTCTAGAGACCGAAACTCATTCTTAGTCTGTTCTTAATCCAGGGAACCAACCAACGGGGCTGTAGGTAAGAGCGAAGCCGACAGACAGCACGGACTCTTTAATAACACCAAGTTCCCAAATATTTTTTCTCCCACTCTTGGGAAAGTAGGAGGAAATAAATTAGAGGCACATGCCAGGACCTTCCACCTCCCCGCCTCCCACCAACTTCTAGAACAACTAAACATCAAGCATGCCTTCGCGGTTTCCTCTTTGTGTGAACATGAATGAGCGATGGGAAAGAGATATACTTGGGGCCAGCACATTTTCAACTCCCTGGGAGGTATTTTTTTTTTTAAATCCAAACATGCCTTCATTTGGGCCTTCAAAGATGAAATAATGAAGCAGCTTCCCCCCCCCCCCGAGTGCCGTATCTTATTCTATCATCAACTTTTTTATAGACTTGCACACTGTGTCAATTAACACCTTTCAACTCAGAACCCAAGTCCTCCTTCCGGGAGAGTTCTTTCCTACAGGAAATGCAGTCATGGGAAGGGCCGAAGCTGCACTGGAGTTCTGAATGTAAGCACTATCCTCTCCCCAAAGCCGCAGCAATGGAATTTTCTGTGCTTCCAGAGTATACCAGCCCCAAAGCCAAGTGTGCAATTAAAGTTTTTTTTTTTTTTTTTTTTTTTAATGTAAAGCTGTATTTCTGTTTGAAGACCTGATTTCACCATAGGACAGAAACTTAACTTGAGTTGAGTCAATTCGGGGTCAGTTCCTTTCAGCCTTCTCCCTATTCCCATTTCTCTCCAGAATTGCATCTTTGCCCTAGAGACCTCGTGTTTGCTTCCTGTCTGACAATGACAGTCCTGCCACCCTCTGAGACATGGCTGTCTCCCCCGTCCCTGGCTGGGTGGTCCACACCACCTTCCTACTGTGTCCCCTTAGTAGCCCAGCGAGTCCTTGGCAGGCCTTTCACCCAACATCCACGTCTCTTTAGTGTCGTGGGGATATCCAGTGGGCTGCCCAGAGGTGGACATTCTCACGAGGGGCTGGGACAACACAGTTGGAGGTCTAGGCTGAGGCCTCCAAGGCCCTAATTGTCTTTTACTTTAATGTGTGTTAAATTACCCCATTTGATCATTATGCACTGTAGGCATACATGGAAATGTCACACCAAACCACATGAATCCGCACAATGTGATGTGTCAATCAAAAGTTTTCAGATCGGTTGCCTGTGATCGGCGGGGACCAGGCCCCTGGTGGTGGAGGGGTGCCCCCGGTCCTCCAGGCTTCTCTGCTGTGGCTTGGGACCGGCCCTCACAGGATGCTTCTCCGGGGCTCCTGCCCTCGGGCTCCAGTTCGGCTGAGGCAGAGGGAGGCCCTGGCAGGAGATCAAAGAGCAGGGCAGGGGCGGTGGAGGCCATCTCCCTGGCTGCCTTCCTCTGAGTCAGGGTGGGAAGGAGCCCTGTTCCTTCAGGGAGCGCTGTCTGCTGCGGCTCCCACCTTCCTCAGGGCTCCAGCCGTCCTTCCCCACCCTGCCCTTTAGGTCTGGATACGGTCACGGCCCGCCCTGTTACTGGTCCCCGGATGTGTCCCCCGGCCTGGCTGGCTTCCCTTCGTCCTGCCCAGGCTTTGTCCGTAGTTCTTCAATGGGCTCTCTCCAGCACCCTGCCTGGTTGTACCATCGGCCTCCTGTGGGGACCAGACTGCATCAGGTGGGACCAGGAGTAGCCATCAACTGCCAGCGACGTCCTCCTGCCCCTGGCCTTGGAGTGACTTTTGCTGGACCTGGAGCGAGTCAGGTTGTGACGGGGAGGAGGAGGAGGTTCACGCTCCGTGGTGACAACCCAACGCGGGGACCCTGGTGACTGCTGTCTGTCACCTCTTCCACAGGGGGACCACGTTGCCCTCCACTCTGATAACAAGGCAGCCCTGGGTGGCGGCTTCTTTGCCCACGTGTGTCTGCTCTGTGTCCTGCCCCTTTGTCCCCACGCGTCCTTCCAAAGCAGCTGAGGCACTCCCACCCGAGCCGAGGATGAGATGTGAGCAGGCCAGCGAGCTGTGCATCAGTGTGTTCCCTCGGAAAACAGAAAAGGCAAAAAGAACTAGAGTAAGTGGCAGCGGAAGGGAACGGATGGGCGGAGGTGTTCGGGCAGGATCAAGTCCAGGGGCACAGGCAGCCCCAGGGGAGCTCCGGGCAGCAGAGGCGTGAGGTAGAGGAAGAGAACCTCCCTGAGGCTGTTGGGCCCAGCAGAGGGATATATGGGGAGGGGCTGAGCAGGGGACACGGCAGAACCCTGCACAGAAGGGCCACCTGCGGCTTCCAGAGTATCTTCCAGAAGACGCTGGAGAGGCCTTCTCTTCTGATGTCACAAAGCTGGTGCCTGCAGGGCAAGAGCTCATCGCCACTTCCTCGGAGTGTCTTGGAAGCTGCTGGTGGATGTGGTGGTTGGCCTTGGGTGTGGTCCCTGAGAACCCCAAACTCCTCATGCCCCCGCAGCCCTGGTTCCTGCCTCAACAGCTATCCCCGTCCCTGGGTTCCTGGGAGACTGCCGAGCAGGGTCGTTAGGAGCGTGGTCTTTGGAGCCAGCCTGTCTGGGTTTCCATTCCAGAGTTGCCACTTGTTAGCTCTGTGGCCTCTGGGCAAACTCCTAACCTTGCTGTCTCTGTTTTCTCATCTGTGAAATGAGGCTGATAATTGCATCGCCCCTCCCAGGGTCATGGAGAGGATTAAATGAATTAATACAGCAGTGACTGACGCCTGCCACACACTCCGGGAAACTGGCCTGATGATCACTGTGGTAACTCACTCCGCTCAGGCGGTGGGGAGGGGGGTGGAGATCACCAGGCAGCCTGGGGTCCCCGTGGTCTGATGTGCTTTGTACCCCTTCAAGGGCCAGGCGGTTGCTTAGCATTTGACCAGCTGCCGAGCTTTGCAAACTAACCCATTCCCAGTCTCCAACCTGCAAAACGGGAACAGTGATGTCCATGGCCACCGTGGGCCGCTGTGGAGAGACCCAGGGGACGAGTGCCTGAGGCAGTGAGCAGTGTGTGACGCTGAGGTGTCCCTCGAGGAGCTGCCGTGGGCAGGTCTCCCTTTACCTGTCCGTCTAACACAGGGGTTGTTCACTCACTGGCACCGTCTCCCTGAAGAGTGGCTTTCATCTGCAATAGTTATAAACACAGGATGGGTTAATGTCGTCCCCATAACAATGCAGACAAGTCAGACAGCCTATTGGTAATTTCAATTGCTAGATGTCTTCAAAATCTAAAATAAAAGAAATACAGGCTGAGTGTCCAAATGCTTGGGACTGCAAGTGCTTTGATTTCAGGGTGGATTTTTTTTTTTTTTTTGGATTTCAGAGCATTCCTATATATGCCATGAGATATTTCAGGGATGGGAATCAAGTCTAAACTCAAAGTTTGTTTGTTTCGTGTGCACCTCCTACATACACAGAGCCTGAAGGTAAGTTTAGGCAGTGTTTTTGAACCCAGGGGCACTAACCACTGAGTAACAGCCCCAGTCCTTTCTTGTATTTTATTTAGAGACAGGGTCTCGCTGAGTTGCCTGGGGGCCTCGCTAAATTGCTGGGGCTGGCTTTGAACTTGCTTCAGATTCAGATTAGGGATCTCAACTGAGGGATGAGTGCCCACATTTCTGTCCTGCTCATTGAGGGTCTGCTGCCTTGATCTAGGAAAGAGCTTCATAAAGGCGTGTAAGGCCTTCTTGCTGCCCATGGAGAGCTGGCAGTTGAGTGAGGAAGGCGGGCACATGAGCTGGGGACTCCCCGACAACGTGATGCTTTCTCCGACAGAGAGACTCACAAAGGGGCCGGGAGAGCTCAGAGCAAGGGGTGGTTGGCCTCACCTTCAAGACGAGGTAGGAGCAGCCTCCAGGGGAACCTTGACACACAGGGGCACCTGGAATTAGATCTTGAAGGACCCACAGGTGTTCACCAGAAAGAAAAGAAAGGAGCAAGGAGGGAATGAAATAGATTCCAGGAGAAAGAGCAAAGTGTCCATAAACCTGGAGCCGTTCGGAGAGGTGGGCTCGGAGGTGCCGTCAATGCTAGATCCCAAAGGGCCTCCTAAGCGGCACAGAGCAATCTGGGGAGGAGAGAGAGGAAGGAGCGGAGGCCCCCACACCACGGCTTCACTGAGATCTGGTGTTGCGCGTGCTTTCCAAACACCCTGCAGCCAGTTGCTAACGAACTCAAGCTCAAAGACCCCCATCAACAGCAGTAAGAACCACAGACTCCCTGGGCCTCCTTTCTCGAGCTGAGTCTCTGGGCTACTCAAGCCAGTCTTCCCCACTGTTGAGGAGCTGCCAGGTCAGCTCAAGTCTGGGCAGCCACAGAGGCGCACTGGGGTAGAGGGGCAGGAGGAAGCTGCACGGCAGCTCAGGTGCTCCTGGGAAGTGGTCCTCCCCTCTGCTCACGCTCTCTCTGGGGCCCAGCAGGCCAGGAAACCCACACAGAGGAACTGAAATGGCCTCTGATGGGTCAGCGCAATACAATCCCAAAGGACAGGGGAAAGTCCCCGAGGCCCCTTGCCCAGGTGCAAGGGGTTTGACGGGATCTCCACCCACACCCCGTCTGGGGTGAACCTGAACACCCTCCCTCACTCCTTTCCTTCTTCATTCTTCACGAACACCCTGGGAAAGAAACATCACCCACGTGATTTTTCGGAGGAAAACCGCCCTCCCCCATCATTTACCGGTAAGAAATGGTCAACACTGCGGTGAGCTCTGTGTGTCCCCCAAGTCAGATACTGGGCACTGCAGTTTCCATGGCAACCCTGGTTCCCACTGACCAGGGATCCCCAAGAACTTTTTTGGGGGGGTGGAGTGTGGGGGGGTCATGTCTATTTACTAGTTCACCTAAGACCCAACAGGTCACCTCCCAGTTCTTAAACTGCAAATAGCCATTTCAGATGGAAACGGCCCACCCCATAAAACAGAGCCCATATTTAGCTTGGACCTGTCACCAAAGGCTGCACAGAGCACCACACACACAGATCTGTGTCCCCATCCCGCAGCTGCATCAACAGAGGCACTCAGCGGTTAGGGGACAGCCCTGGATCACCCAGCGAGTCCTCGTCTGAGTCGGAGGCTCATGACTCTTGCTCTGTTTCCCGAATGCTCTTTGCCCTTATAAGGTGCTTAATGGCTCTTTTTCTCCTTAAAAAAAAAAAAAAGAAGAAGGAGAAGAAGAAGAAGAATGGGGGAAGGGAGCAGTGGGAAGTGGGAAGTGGGGAGGGGGGACGTGGATGGGGCAAAATTAATTTGAATGCAACTATTTTGCCCGAGTCTCAGAACACTGTAGTGCCTTTATTCGTCAGGAGGGAGTGGGTACACAGAACAGCTTTGTTTTTTCAATTCATTAACTTCTACAGAAAAAGACCGTCCATTCTGTTTATACTAAAGGGACTGGATGCAGATCTGTCGCCATGTGTGTGGTGTAAATAAGAAAGGCCACCAATGGAGACCCGTCCCTTTCATGAGCAGAAAAAGAAAAGTCAGTTCCTTGGGTTCCAGGGGGAAGTTTCTTACTTACCAGATGTCAGCTTTTATATATTTTTTGTTTTGTTTCCCAGAAGTAGGTAAAAGAGCTGTGATTTTAAGTCCATTTCCTTTCATTTACAGAGCTCCAGTGACTTCTAAGGCACTTTTCTGGAAATAAAGGCTTTCGTGGAAAAAGAAGCCATCCAGAAAAGGTGACAGAGATGAGGGACACTCGGAGAACAAAGAACCCCAGGTTATCATGGGTAATGACATCCCGGCAGCATGGAGCTCGGAGCTGGGTGTCGGTCATTCCCCCAAGGAGAGGATCAGGCCTCCAAGGAGCTCTGCCACTGCCACTGGGACATTGCAACCGCAAAGGAATGTGACATTTGGGTAACTGCTGCAAGAAGATAGAGCCAGCTGTGCATGTCGGCCAGAGGTGACAAAGGGACGTGGAGAACAGATCTGGGCTTTCCAAATGTTCCATCTGTACCTTTTGCTCCAGTTCACACTCATTAGTTCTATGGTCCCAAGCAGCCATTTTTGTCAAGGTTCTTAATCAAGATGAGAGTGTCACTCGTATCATCCGTCTAGAACATTCCGAGAACAAAACTCCTGAAACAGTGTGTTTGTTATCCACCTCCCAGTTACACTTGCATAACTGAAAGACATAGCAAGAAAAACAGCCCCGGCATGGCAGGGGTGACCTTCAGACTCATGCTTTGCCCCATCTGTGTGGCTTGATTTACAAGGAAGTGACAGTTTGCTTCTGTCTTAAGCTTGTAATTTTTCCCAAGTCCAGCAGTGACCTCCAAAGCAGAGGCCAACTTCTTGGGAACTGGGGTGGATCAGGGATTTAGAGAAGCAGGCTGCACGTCCAAGTGGGAACTCAAGGAGCCTTGAGGAGCCTGAACTGCTTGAGACTTCGAGTTCGGAGGCTCGAGTGGTTCGTTAGACATTTTAAACCAAATCGGGAATAAGCGCAGCATGAGCCCCGCGATAGCACATCATCCACCGCCAGTTTGCATTTCAGAAACAGGTCCCCCTTTCACTTTGACAACAGCGATTCCCTTCTCTGTCACCTTGAGCCTGCTACTGTTGCTCTCTGCTAACCCAAGGGTCCATCCACGGACAAATACCCCTGTTGAACTCGATAGCCAAGGCTAGGGGGACATGGTCTGAGAGACACATCTCATCATTCATTAAACAGGAATGGAGGCCTCATGAGCATGGGACCCCTGGCCACCTGTGGGTGGAGAGGACCCCCATGGCTGACCACTTCCCAAGAATAGGATTTCCTGGCCAGGGAGGCTCAGCGTGGACCACTTTGAACCAAGTGCATCGCTTTCCCCTCCCCCACACCCAGCCTCCTACCAATGTTTACTAAGCAAAATTCACCACATGTACCTAGGTGAATATTTGGGTCCCAGGGTGCTCAACCATTGAGCCACCGTCTCCAGCCCTTTTATTTTAAGACAGGGCCCCATGAAGTTGCTGAGGCTGGCTTTGAACTTGCAATCCTCCTGCCTCAGCCTCCCCAGTCACTGGGACAACAGGCGTGTTTACAATTTTTCACGTGACTCCCAAACTCCTGGCAATCTGGTCCCTTCCCGCCTCCCCAGCCTCTGTTCCCTGCTCTCACTCCAGGCCACCAACGCGGACCATGGTGGAACCAAATTCTCCCAGGCCCTGGGGTTTACATGGGCTGTGCCCTCTGCTGGGAATTCTCTCCCACCTGGTTCTGTGCCTGGAAAACACCTACTCGCCAACCGCATACCAGCTGGGGTAGGTGTCAATTCTTAGGAGAGCATTCCTTAAATACTCCCTGCCCCCCCAACATACAAATTCTACCATTCCAATAGTTCTTTATCTCTGACATGAAAATTCTCTCGCGTCATCATTACAGGCTGAGGCTGAGCATCTTTAACCCGTAAATCTGAACTTGGAAATGCTCCAAAATCCAAAACCTTTTGCAACACTGGCGTGACAACTCAAGTGAAAAATCCCACCCCTGGCCTCCAGTGGTAGGTCATAGTCAAAACACAGGAGCACAAAGAATATTGTATAAAATCACCTTCAGGGTGTATGTATAAGGTATATGTGAGACACAAATGAATCCTGCATTTAGACTAGATTTGGGTCCTAGCACCGAATATCTAATAGGATATGTGTATGCACTGGGTTCAACCCTCAGCCGCACACAAAAATACAACTAAAAATATTTTAAAAGAAAAAGTTAATTTCTGACACTTGTCAGGGACTAGAAGGAAATTCTCCTTCAAAGATTAGCCTGACAGCCCCCTGGGAGACATCCTGCCTGGGAGGCATCCTGCAGCCACCTATCTCCCTGGAACATCCTGTGGTTATCAGGATCATCAGACATCTTGCACCTGGCAGTTTTACCACCCACATCCAGCAATTGCTGATTAGAGACCTTCCCCATCCCCAGCATATAAATACCCCTGTGTGAAAAATAAAAGTTTGCAGCTTGATCAGACACCTGTCTTGCTGTCATCCTTCTATGTCTCTTGTCCCTTCATTCCTCCCCACCTAGGTTCGCTGCCCACGGGACAGACACTGATAAGGACAGATCTGGAGTTTTAGGAAGTCACACCAGGGGTGGCCAATTATGAGCTGCCACCAAATCCAATCAGCTTCCTGTTTTTGCTAATAAAGCTTTATTGGAACATAGCCACACCCACTGGTTTCCTATGGTCTTTGGTCCGTCAGGACTTTTAACTCCAATGACAGAGACCGAATGACCTACAGAACTAAAAAAAAAAAAAAAAATCGATTGGTACTTTGCCAAAACACTTTGCCAACCTCTAGTTGACGTGATAGGGAGACGTCTTCCTCAGCTACTTTTGTCATTGTCTGAACTATGAGAGAATAGAAAGTTGTCCCAGAGCAGCCTCGCTTTCCCAAGTGAGCTTGAGAGCCAGCCACAGGTTGGGTTTTGCCTTTGAACCTGGGTGGGGCCCTTCTGCCTGTGGCCCCGTCCTCCTGACTGCCCCCTCTCTTGGGAGTCAGAGGGGAGCTGGAGGGAGGGAGCTTTGTCCTCTGCAGCCTGGTTCCTCCCCCTGTCCTCCAGGTAAGGAGGAGGAGCATGGAGGTCCCCATCCCTCTGAGATCACCACTGTCCTTCCCTAGACTCTGTCCTCACAGGTGCTGTGGGAGTGGAAGCAGTGGCAAAGCTGTGTGGCACTCTCTGAAAGGGACCATAATCAGGGACAGTGTCCCTCTGCAGTCTGGTCCAGGGAGGACCCAAGTGCCTGCATTTGAGACCCGTGGAATCTCTGTCTATCTTCACCCCACTTGTGGGTTCCTCGAGGCTCCCCCAGCGAGGTCCCCCTTCCCCACCCGCCCCACTCCTTCTGCCAGGGTTGCCACTCTCTCTTCAGACAGGAGGGGGGACCTCTGGCCCAGTGTCCCGACTGGGCGTGGGGCGGGGAGAGTTCCAACCCAGTCTGCAACTGGTCTCTCCTCGAGTTTCTGAATCAGACACTCCTCATCATGTGGAATTTGATTTCCTTCTGACTGTGCCTGTCCAATGCACCAGGACAAATTAGCAAGAAATGTGGGTTTCTCCCTGTCCCACAAAACTGAAGGGAAACCCTGTTATCCTCAGCAGGCACCCTCCCCTCCTGTCCTGAGCCACAGCCCAAAGCTTCACTGGTTCGCAGGTACCTCCCTATCCAGGAAAGGGTTAACCAGCCTGCCTGAGTGGCAGGGAGAACAGCCTGTGGGTCCCTCATCTATAGTCCCCTCTTCAGCAGCCATCACTGGCCCCTTGACCTCAACAGATGGCCCTGGAGGACATACAGAAGCCAGGTTGATTGGCATTGGCATTGGTATTGCTGAGCACAGGAAAACAACAATACTAACAAGAGCAACTAACATGGATTAAACCCTTTCCAAGTCAAGACCCGCAGAACAACCTTAGGGTGAAGGAATCGGTATTATCCCCGTTCTACAGAGGCAGAAAGGTTGAGCTGCCAGAGGGGTCTCAAACCAGGTGACCTGACTGCCCATCAATCCCATTTGAAGCCAGCTGGGCCACTGCTGTCTTAGTCTCTCCGCTGCTGAGATGGGTAAATAGTCCCACAAAATTCTTATGGAACTTTGCTGGATGCTACAAAAAGCCTCTGGCCTGGCAGCTCCACCCCTGGGAGACTTCCCAACCCAAACAATGAGAATGGTGGGTAAATATGTACCTATAAAAATGTTCCTAAAAGCTTTTTATGAATTTGAACAATTAGGAACAACCTGAATATCCAACAGAAGGGGACTAATAAAGCAGTCTGTGGAATATATTTGTTAGATTACCACAAAGTCAGGAACAATATGGAGTAGGAAAGGCTAAAATGGGGTGGTTTTTAATGTGTATTGCTAAATGAAAGCATCAGATTGTAAATCAATAGCCCATAATCATAGGAAAATGCACGCATATATGATGTATGTGTGTGTGTGTGGTGGGGGGGACTGGAATGTCATTAAACCCCCTTACCATGGTACCATACCAAGTTGTTAGCCAAGCATTATCTCTAGGTGGTGGTATTTTGGGGCTTTTCTTTTTTTAAATGAAGTCATATATTTTCTGAATTATAATTGGGAAAAAAACAGTGAAAATCTTTATATTTATAATCTACATTGAGGACTATTCTCAAATTTCTCTCATCCAAAGACAGCTACTGAATCAGTTGCTCATTTTACTTCCCATGAACGTTATCAGAGAGTGTGAAAAACTAGTCTCTGAATTCCTGTGGGCAGTTGCCTTTTTTAACCTCAACTCTGAGAAAACGGAAAAAATAAGGCTTTTCATTGGTTGAAATAACTTATAGTTGGGTTTAAAGAATACAATCCAATGCCTCCAACACCTGAGACATATGTCCCTTATCTCTCTGGCCTATGTCAGCCAGGCCCGAGTGACTCTAAACTAACTTTATCTCCTAATGCAAAATGGAATAGATGCAAAATGAGAGAAATGGAAGTAGAAAGTGCCTCTGGTTACCCAATGCTTATTTCGTAAGTAAGTGTCTGAGTTGGGTTTCATGAGGAAAAGCAAATGGTTGGGAAGGGGCCTCAGGAAACCTGAATTCAGAGAGCACCTGGCAGGAAAAGAAGGAGGAGGAAGGTAGGGGAGGAAGAGGGAGGAGAGAGGAGGGGAGAGGAGGAAGGGGGAACCCAGGTGGAGGAGGAGGAAAGAGAAGGGGAGACGGGAAGGACGGGAAATATGATTGGATTGCTGTGGAGAGGTGAACCGAGGCCACCCTGAGGCCCCCAGCTCTTCCAAGCAGCCTGTGCTCCCACACCACCCCTCACCCCTGGCCCCAACAGCATGGACATCACCTGGGAACTCATAGAGTTGTAGACTCTTGAGCACCACCCCCGGCTCCCAGCCCCAGAATCTGCACAAACCCCCAAGGGACTCACGAGCACATGGGTGTCAGAGAAACACTAACCTGGCATGTCATCCAAGCCCATAGGATTCTGGAATTATGTAGAAATATTGAGATCATCTCCTCTCTCTCTTTAGTGACCCCTAGTGGTAAACCCAAAGGTAACAAGATCTACACAACAGAATGAATTTTGACCTCCAGCCTGAACCAGCACATCCAACCTTCAGCTAGTCGAGCTAGCCAAGGCCCCAGGCACTTGGGGACTGGGATCCTAGTTGACCATCCTGGTTTAGAAAATCTGATATAGTCCAATCCTAGCTGGAGGCAATGTTTTTCTATATACTGCTACTACTGGAGTTCAGGGACATTTCTCAGTCTAATTATTCTCTGTCTGAAAAACACTGATACTCAGCTAATTTGATGCATCTCTTGAGTGAGAGACACATCAAGATGGCCCGTCATTCACGTTACCAAGTGCACCTCATGTGGTCTCTTACAACAGCCCTGGGCAGGAGGCATTATTTTTTCAAAATAAGCCTTGTGCTGTGGTACACACCTGTGACCCCAGCTACTTGGGAGGCTGAGGTAGTAAAATTACAAGTTCAAGGCCAGCCTGGGCAACTTAGGGAGACCCTGTTTGAAAATAAGCTAAAAAGGGCTGGGGGTGTAGCTCAATGGGAGAGCAGTTGCCTACTATTGGTGCAAGGCCCTGGGAGCAATCCCTAGTGTGTGCATGCACACACACACACACATACACACACAAATTAAATGTATCCCTTTATCTATTCACAGGATGATCAATGTCCAATGGATCTTTCAATTTATATTAGGGTTTGAGTTTTATGCAAAAAGTGGAAAAGTTCAAGATATCGTAGAAGTGAAAGAATTACCTAGATATCATCTTGAGCAATTCCTAAAGTGTACTTCATCTGCAGAATAGTAATAGAAGTTGAAAAACGGATGCCAAAGTCAGATCAGTTTGAAAAGCACCAGGTTGATCCTAATTAATGAAGTTGGAAAGATTTCTTTATTGCATGATTTCTCAGGACCTTTATGAAATCAAGGTGCTTTGTGGATCTATCAAGCTATTCTCTAGAACACATGTGCACACGCACACACACACACACACACACACACACACACACTTTTTTGATTCCTAGGAAGTTCTGAACACCACGTCATCATGCCAAGAGGAACACCCACGCCTCCTGATCTTCACCTCTGGCTCTGTGCCCCGCATTATGCTGCCCCCTAAAATCACTTCTCATTATTACCAACCTCATCCATCAATCCATCCTCATTTTGTAACCAACGGATAAATGCGGGAATGTGTGTGGGGGGGAAGCAAGAATTAAAAGAGGGAGATAAAAGTGAGGAAAAAAGAAGCCACAATGAGACCTTTCCACCCACGGAAATGGTTACTTGCAAGTGCAACACCCACCTGGAGACCTGCTGTTCCCTGATGCTTCCTTCTCGAGCAACGTGCCACCGTGACTCCATCACAGCGATATCCAGGTCGGCCCACTGACACCCTCATTCATGTGGTCCAAATTACTGCCCCACATGGGTGGTCACAAAGCACCTTCCTTCCATTCACAGGCTGCAGACACAGCTTCTGTACAAGTCACTGCGGAGTCCTTCAGGCCTCTTGGTGGCAAGTAGTTGGTAATAGGTTCTGAGTCAAGAAGAGGCTACCATGTGCCCTTCCCAGGAGGGTTCTTGGGTATTAGAAACACTGTTTTCTGGCATTTATGCCTTTTTAAAAAAAAATATTTGTTTAGTTGTCAATTGATCTTTCGTTTATTTGTTTATTTATTTATTTTTATGTGGTGCTGAGGATCGAACCCAGGGCCTCACACGTGCCAGGCAAGCATCTGCCACTGAGCCCCAGCCCCAGCTCATGTTCATGCTTTTTATTTGAGTTAATTCCTATTAGATGATTTTGGATTTATCACTCGGTGCCAGAGTAGCCCGTTACCAATGACTTTTCCCTGGACCTCCTTTCCTGTGTCATTCCGAGTTAAGCTGGCCCAAAGAAGAGAGACAGAAGAGACCGCAGAGCTACATGTGCTCAAGGTCATGGTTGAGGGTGTGACACAACATATCCACAGTGGTTCTGCTTCTCTGAACACTGATTGACCCATCCATGAATGCCAACTTTTATGTTTTTCTGCTCAGATTTTGGTTTCCTATTGTTAGTCAGTGTTCCTTCACTGTGACAAATGCCTGAGATAAATCAACTTAAAAAAGAGCAAAGGTTTATTCTGGCTTACAGTGTTGATGTTTCAGTCCATGGTTACTTAACCCTGTAGCAGGACAGTACATCACGGCAGGAATGTGTGACAGAGGAGGTCTATTCATTCACCTCACGCAGCAAAAAGAGAGAGAGGAGGAGACCAGTGCTCCAATGTACCCTTCAAGGACACGCCCCCAATGACCTAACTTTCTCCCATGAGGCCCCACCTCCTAAAGGTCCCACCACCTCCCAATAGCACCACGGGCTAGTGACCAAGCCTTTAACATGTGGGACTTTGGGGACACTCCAAATCCAAACTGGGGCAGGGACCAACTGCTTCCTCCCTGTCCTTCACCTCTGTTTTGAACCTCTGGCTTTGGATATGGCACCTTTAGATCTGGCTTCCTCCGCTGTCCACAATTTACATTCCATTCTCTCGCCAGTGTTCGACAAAGGTCACTAGTCAAAATAAAAGCAGAAACCAGAAGCTATATCGATACAACCAAGAATTTAAAGGCTACATGAAGACGGTTGTGTTTTCTGAGGATGGAAACTTAAAGTCAGAGTTTGTAGTGGAAATAAAGATAATAAAATGTGGTTCAAAGAGCAGTGATCTTCCTAATTGGGACTGTGAGAACATCTAATTATAGGTTGTAGTTTAACTTGCTTTAGGTACTAATTTCTAGTTCTTAATAATATGTGATGTTACCAACACTTCTTTTCAATCTTGGTGCAGTGGCAGAATGCTAGCTACAAAACGTCAACCTTGGGATGATTATATGGTCGGACAATCCTGGGGAATAAATGAATGCTTTGATCTCTTCAGAAAGCATACATTGTGCACAAGCATGCACACACACATGCACGTATTTCAGCTTTGGGGATGGAACTCAGGGCTTTCTGCATGCTAGGCAAGCACTCTACTACTGGGCTATATCCCTTCTCTTGCACATGTATTTTTAAAAAGAGAGGGGATGATAGAATGTCTTATCAGGGCCATGGTTCTGGGCAAGCTCTTTTGGGGGTTGAGGTTAACTTGTAGACCACAGACAGCATGCAGAACCCTTCTTGTTTGAGAGAACCCCCACTCAGATCATTCCTGCTCATTACAATGCAAATGAATTTTGTCTGGTACAGACACAATTTGCTTTCATCTAATAGAAAAGATAGCACAAAACACGCCCCCAATATTACAATTTATTTTAGAATATTAAACAATTCTACATCTGCTTGCAAGTTTATTTTAGCATCCCTGTGTCTGAGCGACTGAATCTGAATTTCAAATTCTTCTTTGAAACGTCCTTAACATCTTCCTGGTTCCCTCATCCACGAAGGAGTCACACACAATTTTGACAGGTATATAATTTTATATTTGAATAGAGGTCATGTTTGTCAATTTTTGAAAAGTATATCCACACAGTGGCAATGGTTTCGTTCATATTTGCTTTATGGAATTTGCATCATGTTAATACAAATTAAGTTTGAGGTTGCAATGCTTTAAAAATAATTTCAAAGGGCAGCTCCCTTAACTTCTCTGGTGACACCTTCTGAAACATCTGGACATCTACCCCCTTGGTTGTCTCAACGTGCTGGCACCTGGAGAGGGGAGAGGCGCCTCTGGGCTGTGTTTGGCCATCTGTCTCACCCTGCACGTATCACACTAATGAAACATGTAGAAACTCTGGGGCTGGACATGCTTGACTCTCTCAGATCTTCCTTTAGGATAAAGTGGTAAGAAGAGGGGATCAGGCAACAGTTCACACATTCAAGTTGAACCAAGAGTGACAAAGTGTCACAGCAAGTCCCTGAGGTCGGGGGACAGCTCCCATAGTGCTATGCAACCTGATTTTCTTGCATTGTCTGCTCGTCTTTTCTCCCACATCCTGGCCTTTGTTTGCACCCTGGGAAGTTCTGTGCATGTACGTGTGTGCCTGCATGTGCACATGTGCGTGCGCACACACACACTTCACGACTCCTGCCTGTCCTCAGGTCAGACGGCGTTTCTCAAGGAATGTTTGTGGCCACTCCAGAACAGAGCAGGCCTCCTGTTTTACATCTCACAGATTCTGAGCTTTTCCTTCTGAGCTCTTCATTTCTCTCTCTCTCTCTCCCATTGTCAATAAAACCCAGGATCATTGTGTCACCGCTGTGTCCCCAGACCTGGCATAATGCCTGGTATGTAGAAGGTGTTCTTGAATGAATTAATAAGAACTCAATGCCTACTTGTTACATGGATGAATAGATGGTTGTTTGGTCTGTTCTAGTCCCTTAAAGCAAAAGAAGCTGTTTCAACAGTGCGACTCTGACTTACTGTTGGTGTCTGAATAATAAAGACCGTTCAGGTTTTGGGCTGAGTTGGATGGTGTACTGGGCTGCGGGGCTGGGGGGGACTCGTTCTCACACAGTCCTAACGGAACCAGGCAGCCTCACAGGAGGACAAAAAGCTCTAAAGATCACAAATGAATAAACTTTTTGACCCAATAATGAGCATGTGCTTGCTCATTCACAAAATAGTCTCTGTACAGGGGTGTGTGCTGTTGTCTATCATGTGACAGGAAATGATGGAAACAACCCAAATTTCAACTAAATAATATAAAGAAAATTCCGAGCAATGGAATACCTGGCAGGCATTAATAAGAACTGAGGTATTTTTATGTACGTTAAGATGCAAAAGATTAAAAAATTATGATCTCAAGTGCAAAAGTTGCTACTCTGGGTGTGCATTGGTTATGCATAGGCTTGTTTCTGAAACTACCTGTAGTGAACTGGCAGCAATGGTTGCTTTGAGGAGGAGAAGGAGTGGGGTTGAAGGTCAAGGGTAGGATGAAGACACCGGTTTCAGTGTGCACACATTTCTTGACTTTCAATTCTGTGCCACGCCGTGCATTCACTATTCCAGAAATTAACAGGTGTGAAACTAACAAAAGTAAAAATTAATAGAGTTAATGATGTAGTAATGGTAAAAAAAATATATGTCTATATGCATATATTAATGAGAGTTCAAACTGGATTAAGTTTAACTGGTGTTTCTTTGACTTTTTCAAGCCAAATTTTCACCCATGTGAAATTTTCACCTCAAGCAATCCCTCCCGTCATTCTTTCCCAAAAAATCTTCCCCCAAACTTTCAATCTTCCCAACATTCCTAAAATCTTTTCTAATTCTGAGCCAGGGGCCCCCTGATTTGGGAGGTCCAGCAGCAGGACTGTTCTGGTGGACGCTGTGGCCACTGAGTCGAGTCCCACCGCCTCTTGTAACCTGCCCAGCACCTCCTGGCTCACTGTGCTGACCTTGGCAAAGCTGGTTGGCCCTGTCATGCCAGTGACATTATGGAGACTAAACTGAATGAACATGTGGCCATGTCCTCCAAATGTTTTCTGATACAGCTAAATGGAAAACTGTAGATTGCATTTATTTATTTTTCGATAAACCCTTTGTTTACGTTGCTAGTGATCCAGAAAAAGTGTTCTCCCCCCACACGCCAGGACCTGAACAACGACAAGTCGAATTACTCGTGCATTTACCGTAGGAGACTTTCCACCATGCGTCTTGCAGCAACGGTTCCTGACATGGCTTAAGAAATGATAAATTACAGCCAACACAAACAAAAAAGGAACTCGGGGTTTTGTAGCAGATAATTGTAAAGAAAACAGTTATTTGCCTCCCTGTCTCCCATTTTATTCACAAAAACAATGTACTTGAAACAGAAAAGACCCAAGAATTGTAAAACAATTTCATTTTTCTCCTATAATTGGAAACATTTGGGGAAAACACTTGGTCCGTTCAAGCTGCGTTATTCATGGCTTAATTTTACATAGAGAAGATTTCCATACCTTGGCCTCTCATTTCATTGTTGTTTGGATTTTCACAAATGACCGATATTATGTAGTTGAAACAAAGTAGCAAGTCCCATCGAGTTCTGCTATTCACACACCATGGTGGCCGTCCTTTGTCATCAAGGGCCTCCTATAAAGGGTCATCCTTGTGTGGGAAGCAGGGATAGAAATGTTTTTCACACTCTGGTCAATGATGGTGGAGACTGGTTGTTACTTTGCATGAGGCGACATGAAGTTCTCGTCATTGCTGCGCACACAAAGCAGTTGCAGAAATCAAGTTGGGTGTGAAAACACTTGGAAGACAAGAAAAGACCATCAGACTTTTATAGAAGAAGCTGGGTAAGGGAAATGGAGTTAGGAGTAGCTGTTAGGATAGCCAGGCAACGAGCAATTGCTTCAACAAGCAAACCCATTGCTGAGATCACCTGGCTTAATTTGGTCCTGCCCTGGCCTCTGTTACCTACCCTTGAGCTCTTACCAGTAATTGCAGATCTCAACTTGAACCACAGCTCTAACAAGTGCCTGGCTCCCAGGATCTGCTTGTCTTCCTGTTCTCCCTGATCTGGGTTTCACTTAGTCACTGTTTCATTCACTGGTTTCTACGGTACCCCACCTTGAACTTTCCACAGAAGATGGGCAATCTATAGACAAGGAAGAAAAAAAAAGAGAGAGAACATCTATATTTTTTTAAAAAATATTTTTTGGTTGTTGATATGGACCTTTATTTTATTTATTTATATGTGATGTTGAGAATCAAACCCAATGCCTCACACGTGCTAGGCAAGCACTCTGTTACTAAGCTACAACTCCAGCCCATGAAAACATTTATTTTTAACAGGTTTTATTAATACAAACTCCAAAGGCTGAAAGTAATCACAGTGGTGAATCAAAGAGTCTATTAATAGAAAATAGTTAAAACTTCTCACTATATAAAATAGTCCCAGTTTAAATAGATCCTTAATGACCAAAGATTCTGCTCTCTATTGGCTGGCTTTCCAAAACCAACTGTAACAAAAGGCCTGAGATAATTAACTGAGAATATGAAAGGTTTATTTTGGCTCAAAGTCTTTAAGGCTCGAGTTCATGGTCAATTGACCCCGTTGCTTTTGGACCTGGATGAGGCAGCACACCAGTGTGGGAGCATGTGGCAGAGGAACTTGTCACCTCATGGCTGGGTATGCAAACAGAAAGGGGAGGGCCAGGTCCTGATAACTCTTCAAGGGTGTGCCACCATGGCCTAAAACCTCCCAGCTGGCCTGACCTCCTAAAGTTGTACTGCCCCTAATAGCTCCAATCCGGTGACGACGCCCTTAGCACGTTTGGGACATTCCTAGAGCAGTCTAATATTTCTATCATTCTATCTCTATACCGTTTATACATGCTTGCACATTTAGGTATTTACTTCCCTAATTTTTATTTTCATCAATTTAATGCTATAAAATCACCAAAAGGTCAATATTAACACCCACTGATCTTCAGAACAGGTTATCCATCCATCAATGGGAAGAACCTCAGATTAGCTGGAGTGCCCAGGTGCTCACCTGAAAAGCTTGTGTTTTCCAATTTCCTCTGCAGTCAATGGAAAAGTCCAAGGGAATGTGGCCAGAGCACCCCAAGTGTCCTTCAGAGCCAGCCTGGGCAACGGCGTATGCTCTTCTTCCTCCTTTCTTCTGCCTAGAATATGAACAAGGTTCCTGGAGCTATGGTAGCCATGGACATAAAATAAGGGCCACAACTTCTAAAGAACTAAGTAGAAAACAAACAAACAAAAAAGTCTAGGCTTCTGATGTCATGGAGTAAGAAAGCCTTGGACTAGGTAACTCTGCACTTGAGAGAAAAATAAATCTTTACTTCAATGAAGCCTAGTTTTGCTTTTAAAATAGAGCTGAAGTCAGTCCTAACAGATCCACAGCCCTGGTCCCAGTCACGCTCCCGGAATCAGGCTTTGTAGTTCCCATGGATAAGACAGTGTTTTTTCTTTGTAACTAATGCTCTCTGACTCAGTTCAGGCTGGTTCCTTCTCAGTGAAAGCTCTCCAGAGAAAATATTTCTTTTTTTTTTTAAATTTTAATATTTATTTATTAGTTTTCGGCAGACACAACATCTTTGTTGGTATGTGGTGCTGAGGATCGAACCCGGGCCGCACGCATGCCAGGCGAGCGCGCTACCGCTTGAGCCACATCCCCAGCCCGAGAAAATATTTCTTGCTTTCAATTTTTCTAAGCTGCCTGGAAATCAAGAAGCGTTTTTCTTTCCCATGTGTGATATCAAAATCATTACTAAACATCAGAGTTCACTTGAGTTTTTCTTTCCAGCAAATTTTGTATCAGAGTCAGCTAAGTGCTGTAACAAATAATCCCAAACTCTCTGTGATGTGCCCTGATAGGTGTTAATTTCTTGATTGTATCACAATCTACGGTAGGTTGGAGGTGTCTCTCTCCATGCAATCCCTCAGGGATCCAAGCACATTTTCCCCAGTGGCTCTGGTTTCCACTGAGGCCTTGGGGGTCTCCACTGCATCATCTGTACCCACCTGCAGGCAAGAGAATTGCAAGACTATGGAGGGTTCCATGGGCAGTTTGATGATCTGAGATTGTTGTACGAGGTCTGCACCCCTGATTCTGCCGCTTTCTCTGATTCTCAGAGCTCAATCGCGTGCCCCGCATATCTGCAAGGATGTTGAGAAATATAGTCCAGCTGGGAGCTCAGGAGAAAAGAAAGTGGAGGAGAGATAGATGGAGAGAGGAAGAGAGAGGGAGAGAGGGAGAGAGGGAGAGGGAAGCTCTAAAAAATAATGATATTCATTCAAGGATGAGCAGGGAATGTTGAAATGAGAAATACACATGCCATTGGACTCATGAGAACATTCAAAGAGGTCAGGGCCAAGGGGAACTTGCAAAGGCAAAGGAAGAGAATTACATAAGTTATTTTAAAATGATAATCCCTGGCCCCGAGGACAGGTAGTAAGGGTAATGGTGATGCAAGTTTGAACTGACAGTCCCTGGACAGGTATTCTTGAGGAAGTCTTGGCTTTCTAAGGTTGCTGTGGCTTTTGTGCAAGGTTGTGTTTCTGGCCGCCTTTTGTGATAGTTCTTGTCATGAGACCCCTCCCCTCACCTCCCAGCTGTCTTCATTTTTACATTCCTTTTGGTTAGGACTTGACATGAGTAACTCCATTTTTGATTCTGATGGCTTTCACACTCCTCTACCACAGATTCAGTATTTTAAGAAGTTTCTGAATAAATCTTGCCAACAGTGACCAGGTTAGGACTGCCTTGCCGCCATGGTCCCAAGAGCTGTGTGCTCTTAGTCACTCTAAAATTCTCTTTCCAAATTGTGGATCTCTTGCATTTTAAAGTTCACACCTGGAAATTTTCGTAGTTATTTGTTTAGAGACACAGCCAAGGAGCCCCAGCAAACTTCCAGCTGATTGGCTCACCGTGGCCCCAGTAAACTTCCAGCTGCCAGCTGATTGGCTCCCCTGCGGTGATGCTCATTGGGCTGTTTCCCCGCCCCTTCAGACCACGGAGCTGCTCATTGGGGGACTCTTTTGGCTCCGCCCACGTGGCCCAGCCAATCGGCCTCAAGAGAGGAGGAGTGGGGGTTGAGAGGCTCGTGGGAAGCCAGTGGTGGCAGCTGGGCTTTGAGGGAATTCCTGAAGAGCTGGTGTGGTGTGGCGTGTGTTCTAAAAATAAAGTTCGTTTCCAGCCAGACTGCGGCAGTAAGTTAAAAGTTGTTGTGAAAGGATGTCACTTCTGGCTCACTACAGAGGTATCCATGTTTGCAGTGGTAATGAAGATGTATCACCTGGATCATCTTGTCCCCATCCTCTGCTGCTGGGAGATGCCAGTCACTGAGTGCAGAACGGCCTGGCTTGGAGTCTCATCTTTCCCAGATGACTCACACCCCAAAACTGGCTGGCGTAGGGGTAGAGCAGGGGGTGGAGGGAGGCTGGGCTGGAGCAATTCTGACCCACCCTGTGGGACTGGCCAAGTCTGCAGGGGTCCTGCCTCACACGGAGTTCTCCCTCCTCCCCAACTTCTCCTTCCTTCTCAGAGGTTCTCCCCAGGATACCCCACAAACATTACACACGTATAGCTCTAGCTCACAATAGCCGTGCTGGCCAGATTTTCATCATTCTGACCAAAATGCCTAGAAATAAAAACCTAGAGGAGGAAAAGTCTCTCAGCTCAAGGTTTCAGAGGTTCAGCCCATGTTCAGCAACTCCAGCGCTCCAGGGAGAGGTGAGTAGAACATCATGGCGGGAGGGAAGCAGCCCAGCCATGTCAGTGGGAAGCAGAGAGATGGAGAGGCACAAGCACTAAGGATTATTAACTCCAAAGCCAAGCCCCCAGCCCTTTACTTCCTCCAGCCACATCCTGCCTGCCTACAGTTATCACAATAGTCCTTTCAAATTATTTATCCATCACATGGATCAATCCACTGATCAGGTTACAGCTCTCATAAACTAAACAAGCTTTCAGGGGACACCTCATATCCAAACCGTGAGAATCCTTTTTGTGGAGACCCAACATTCAAGGACATTTCAGAATACAGTGATCATCATATTCATATGCAATAATAACAAAACATAAATAAATTTAAGCTAATTTTAAAAAGCAATCCTTAGTACCACAAGCTTTCAAACCACTAAAAATCTACTGTGGATTGAGTTGATTTTTCATATTAATATTCATCATTACCAAAAGGAGAAAATAATTTTGGGAGGAAATGCATATCTTCTTTTGATTTGAACGGGATGTTTGGTGGTCCTGGAATGAGAGATTAGCATTGGGAGACACCGATATTTGAATGATGAACTTGTTAGGTACTCTGAAGTTTTTTAAATCTTGATATGATCTACTTGAGAATATTCATAGAGGATAAGGATAGGTTATGTTTTCGTAAAGCAGGAGAAGTTAAATTTTAAAAGTCAAGATGAGAAAGGAAAATAAATACAATACATCCTGATCAATTTTAGGAAGGCAAAATTACCAGTTGTTTCTTCACGGATCTGGTCAGAGATATGTGGATCTTTATTTGAAGGTTTTATTCTTTGTACAAAATTCTCCTATCATGTATTCTTTCTTTCATTCTGTTCTAGATGTGTCAACTAATTCTTAAGCACCTCCCTAAAGAAATGCCCCCTCCCATAGCACTTTCCAGAATAGCATCCCTCTGCCACTCTGCACTGTCCACAGGCACCATCACAGCTGATTGGAGCAAGTGTGGCATCTGATTTTTCAACAGCCAATATATAGTCCAGGCTGAAATCATCAGCCAAACACAAATGGTAAACTGCACCAATCAGAGGCTTTCTTTTAGAAGAATTTGAATTGGGGACAATCTTCGTCCATTTTCTGTTGCTATTTCAAAGTACCACAGACTGGGTAACTTATTAAAAGAAGAAACTGAATCTTAGAGTTCTGGAGGCTGGTAAGTCCAATATTGACTTCCTGTTATTCCATAATATGATAGGAAGTATCACATCCAAGACAGAACCAGTGTGCAAACTTAGGTCTGTCTTATTCTTCTTATGAAGCCACTAATGCCATTCTGGGGCACTACCCTTATGACTTTATCTAATCCTAGCTACGTACCAAGGACCCATGTTCAAATACCATTGACATGTGGATTTGTAGATTATGTTTCCAATCTATGAAATTTGGGGGACACACAACCCACATGGAAATAGAGAAGGCTGTGCATCTAGAAGAGAGAGCGTGAGGTGAGTTGATCCAGAAGAGCCAATAGCCAGTGTCACAACTACCTAGGACCATGGCAAGTCAGGGGCCTGTGGGGTGGGGATAGAGTCATGTGAGACAGGCCTCAAGGACTCAGGGAGAAAGAGATGGGTGAGGGGAGCTGCTGTCCCAGATCTCAGGCGCTCCCAGGGTCAAGACAGACAGTGATTCTCTGGATTTGTACCAGTGTCTAAATTCTTTACAGCCCATCATTATCATGAATATCCTGGTAATCTATTACTATGTAACAAACTACCACAAAACTTAGCAGTTTAAAATAAAAAGCATCATTTTGCTTATAAATATGCAATTTGTGAAAGGCTTGGGGGAAGGGAGCCATTCATCTCTGCTCCACAGTGCACCTCAGCTGGGGTGACTAGGGACCCCAGGGGGCCCAGAGTCAGATCTCTCAGCTTCTGCCTTCCTACTCCCCCCCGCCCCAGGCTGCTTATTTGGTGAAGGGTGGACATCATCAATATCTGCATGTTGCTAGAGTCCTGTCTGTCCATCTTTGTACTTGGAGCCATTTTTTTTTTTTTTTTTTTTGCCTCTGGTTTCACCTCCATGGCCAAAGAACTCTCCAAGGTTTGAAGGACATAACTGCATATTATATTTCACCTATTTGCTATTTGACTTGTGTGTTGCTGGTTCAGGGCACAGATGAAAGTCATGTCCCATGGCTGGCCTGATGAAAAATCTGGCCAAATGAGCTACTACTTCACTTTGGAAGAATTCTTAATGGAAATACTAGGAGCACTAAGAAAAGAATGCAGAAAATTCTGTAAAATATACAGTATTCCAGATACATTATAATCAAAATACCAAATTTACAGAATGAAGAATTTTAAAAGACTCAATGAAAAACCAGCCTCTACCTCAGAGCAAAGCCTGTCCAAGGAAGGAGCATGACCTTTGTCCTTGGAAAGACCCACAGAGCACTCCTAGGCACATTCCCACCCTGCTAAGTGGTTTATCTACAAATAACAGGAGAGATCTGCTGTGCCAGGTGTCCCTGACTCAGTCAGGCTAGGTGGGGATCCATAGCAATCCCCTAACAGCCACCAATCAGCATAAGACAGGGAAATACCTGGGATGCCAGATGGCCCTCCCAGTAGTTATGGTGTTGGGAAACCATGTAGTTCAGCACGAACACCCTTCTTGGCTTAAACCAATCAGTTCAAATGAATCCCCCTCCTGTAGTAACCAATCACCCCTAACCAACTTGTTCCCGCCAATGAATGTGCTAATCATGTTTTAGAGTTGTTATTTGATTTTCCCGTGGTGTATGATAATTTGCTAAGAGATGCTATGATGTATGTGGGGGTCCCTGCCTTCCCCAAAGAATGTATAAAACTGCTGCAAACCCTGGGCTCGGGGCCTCTCAGCATCATCAGTTGCTGTGTGCACAGAGGACCGAGCTAGCTCGCAATAAACACCTCTTTGCTGCTTACATCGATCTGGGTCTCTGGTGGTCTTTTGGGGGTCCCAAATTCGAGCATAACATAAAGAGAAAAATGTCAGGTCACATGGAGATAGGCCCATAAGAATAACTTTCGATTTCTTAGAAGAAACCCTAAAATTCAGGGGGTCATGAAATGATACATTTCAAGCCCTGAAGGAAAACAATTGCCAACCAAGATTACTTTATCCAGCAAAGATAGCATTCGGAATGATAAAAAAAAACCTTTAAGATAAACTTAAAGAATTTATAACTACTAAGCCAGCATTACTGAATTTACTACAGAAATCCTACACACAGAGAAAGATTTGAGAAAAAAAAAAAGCAGAGCTAGAAACCGGAAAAAAAATCTCATTCAAAGAGCAGGTAAGCACATGAGAATTAGGAGTGAATTAAACAATAGAAACCCATAAAAGTGGCAGGAAATAAGAAACACTTCCTATAACAATGTTGGATATAAATGGTCTTCACTTTGCAATTAAAAGACATAGACTAGCAGATTGGATTTAAAAACAAAACCCAACTACGTGTTTGACTACAAGAGACACACTTCACTGGCAAAGACGTTCACAGGCTAAACATGAAAGGATGGAAAATGATATTCCATGCAAATGAAACCCCAAAGCAATCAGGAATAGCTACACTCATATCCAAAAAAAAAAAAAAAGACTTGAATCCAAAATTAATCAGACGAGACAAAGAAGGTCACTTCATACTGGATAAGGGAACAATTCAACAAGAAGACATAGCAATAGTAAATATTATGCTCCAAACACTGGCACATCAATTACATAAAGCAAACACTACTCAACATAAAGATCTACTCAGATAGACCCCAATACAATAATACTGGGTGATTTCAACATGCCTCTCTCACAATAGATAGGATACTCAGACATACAATGTTTTAGTCAGACTTTTCACCACTGTGACCAAAAACCCCGATGAGAGCAAATTTAGAGAAGGAAAAGTTCATTTGGCATTTGTGGTTTCAGAGATCTCAGTCCATAGATGGCTGACTCCATCTCTCTGTGCCCAAAGTGAGGCAGAGCATCAAGGCAGAAGGCATGTTCAACCAGGAAGCAGAGAGAGTTTTCCACTCACCAGGGACAAAATATACACCCCAAAGTCATGCACCTAATGACCCACTTCCTCTATCACACCCTACCTGCATGTGTTACCGCCCAGTTAATCTCTAACAGTGGATGACTGCACTGATTAGGTTAAAGCTCTTACACCCAATCATTTCACCTCTAAGTTTTCTTGCATTGTATCACACATGAGTCTTGGGGTGACATCTAATATCTAAACCATAACAAAATCAGCAAAGACATTCATATCTAAAAAAAATTACTATAAATCAAGACAACAGACATTTTTAAAGAACATTTCATTAAAACCCAGTTGAATACACTTTCTTCTCAGCTGCTCATAGAACTTTCTCCACACTAGACCATATTTTAAGCCACCAAACAACTCTTAGTAAATACAAAAAAAAAAAAAGATACAAATTTTTTGCATTTGATCAAATCATAATAGAATGAAATTAGAAATTAACAGCAAGAAAACTGCAATAAGCATATAAACATATGGAGATTGAACAATAAACTTTTGATCATGGATAAAGTAAAGAGAGAAATTAAAAATTCCTAGAATTGGGTGAGAATGAAGATACAATATACTAGAATCTCTGGAACTCTGTGAAGGCGGTTCTAAGAGAAAAGCTTTTAGCTATGTGTGCCTACATATAAAAGTCAAAAAGAGCCCAAATAAACAACCTAGTAATGCATCTCAAGGTCCTAGGAAAGCAATAACTAACTAATTCCAAATCAGTAAAATAAAATAATTAAAACCAGAGCCAAAATTAATTAAATAAAAAATTAAAAAAATAGTACCAAGAATCAATCAATGTAACAAGAAGTTGATTCTTTGGAAAGATAAACTAGACTGATAAACCTTGGCCAAACTAACCAAAAAAGATAGAAAAGACCCAAATTAATAAAATTAGAGATGAAGGAGGAGATATCAGTACAGACATCACAGAAATCCAGAGGATGGTTAAGGGCTATTTTGAAAACTTATATTTTATTAAATTGGAAAATCTAGAAGAAATGGATAAATTTCTAGATACATAAAACCTGTTAAAATTAAACCAAGAGGACATAGAATACTTAGACCTACTAATAACAATCAATGAGATTGAAGCAATAATAAAAAGTCTTCCAAAAAAGGAAAACCCAGAACCAGATGGATTCTCAACTGAGTTATACCAGACCTTCAAAGAAGAAATAATGTCAATCCTCCTCAAAATATTTCCTGAAATAGAATGGGAGGCACTCCCAAAGTTGTTCTGTGCAACCAGTATCACCCTGATACCTAACCCAGATAAGGACAGAACAAGGAAAGAAAACTGCAGACCAATATCCTTGATAAACATAGATGCAAAAGTCCTTAATAAAATATTAACAAATCATATTCGACAACACATCAAGAAAATTGTCTATCATGATCAAGGTGATTTCATTAAGGGATGCAGAGATGGTTCAACATGTGTAAATCAATAAATGTAATTCATCACAGGGATGAAACTGAAGACAAAAATTATACAATCATCTCAACAGATGCAGAATAGCCTTTGACAAAATCCAGCACCAATTCATAATAAAATAGTGAAGAACGTATGGATAGAAGGAACTGACCTCAACACCATACAAGCTACATCATAGTGAATGGGGGAAAACTGAAAGCATTTTCCTTTAAAATCTGGAACAAGACAAGGATGTCCATTCTCACAATTCCTGTCCAACATGGCACCTGAATTTTAGCCAGACCAACTAGGCAAATTGTTAGGCAAACAGGAAAGGAAGAAGTCAAATTATCACTGTTTGCAGAAAATAAGATGCTACACTTAGAGGACCCAAAGAGCTCCACCAGAAGACTGCTAGAGCTAATAAATTGAGCAAAGTAGCAGGGTACAAAATCAATATATATAAATCAGTAGCTCTTCAATACACCCACAACAAATCCAGTGGAAAAAGAAATCAGGAGAAGAGTTTCATTCACAGTAGCCTTAATAAAATAAAGTACTTAGGAATGAATCTAACCAAGGAGGTGAAAGACCTCTACAATGAAGGATATAGAACACTGGAGAGAGTAAGAAGAAGATACTAGAAAATGGAAAGACTTCCCATGTTCCTGGGTAGGCAGAATTAAAAGCAGTAATTGACAAAATGGCCATATCACAAGAAGTGATATACAGGTTCAATGTAATCTCCATCAAAAAGTCAATGACATTTTTCACAGAACTAGAAAAAAACAGTCCGAAAATTAATTTGGAAGAAAAAAAAAAAAGACCCAGAATAGCCAAAGCAATTCTAAGCAAAAAGAACAACTCTGGAGGCATCTCAATACCTGATTTTAAATTATACTACAGAGCCATAGCAACAAAATCTAGATGGTCCTGGGCTGGGGATATAGCTCAGTTGATAGAGTGCTTCTCTTGCATGCACAAGGCCCTGGGTTCAATTCCCAGCACCACAAAAACAAAACAAAAACATCTGTATGCTCCTGGCATAAAAACAGACACATAGATAAATGGAATAAAATAGAAGACTCAGAGACAAACCCACACAGATACAGTCATCTGATCTTTGATAAAGGGGCCAAAAATACATATTAGAGAAAGACACTTCTTTTAACAAACAGTGATTGGAAGACTGGTTATTCATATGTAGAAGAATGAAACTAGATTACTATCTCTCACCCTGAACAAAAGTCAACTCAAAATGGATCAAAGACATAAGAGTTAGACCAGAAAGTGCCACTGCAAGTAGAAAATACAGGGTCAACCCTACAACATATAGGCAATAACTTCCTCAATAGGACTCCTAAGCTCAGGAAATAATACCAAGAATTAATGAATGGGACAAGAACTTGAAGAGAGAACTTACAGAGTGGGAGAAAATCCTGTTGGCTACTCTTCTGTCAGAGGATTAATATCTAAGTATATAAAGAACCCAAAAGCTTAACATCAAAACAAATAAATAATCCAGCCAAGAAATGGGCAAATGAACTAAACAGACACTCTCGAAAAAAGAAATAAAAATGGTCGACAAATATATGAAAAAATGTCCAAAATCTTTAGCAATGAGGAAAATCAAAACTACACTGAGATTTCATTTCACTTCAGTTAGAATAGCAGTCAACAAAATATGAATACTAAATGCGGTGAGGATGTTGGTGGGGAAGGAACACCGGACACTGCTGGTGGGATTGTAAATCAGGACAACCACTTTGGAAATTGGTATGGAGGGGGGAGGGGAGAGGAAAGGAAAGTTAGGGAATGAAATTGACCAAATTATGTCATGTGCATGTATGAATATGTCACAATGAATCCCACTATTAGGCATGATGATAATGCACCAATTAAAAAAGGAAGAACACATGGTGTTCTGTAACGGTGTCCCAACTTTTTTTTTTTTTGGTACCAGGGAATGAACTCCAGGGCACTTAGCCACTGAGCTACATCCCCAGCATTTTTTAATATTTTATGTATTTGTTGTTGTTGTTGTTATTAAAGACAGGGTCTTGCTGAGTTCCTGAGGGCCTCGCTAAGCTGCTGAGGCTGGATTTGAATTCGGATCCTCCTGCCTCAGCCTCCTGAGCTGCTGGGATTACAGGACTGCAGCCCAACCATTTTATGATTCAGAGGCATAACACTGCCGGCCTGCAGGGGAAAAGAAGAACTCAGCCTGGACACAAGTTTCTCTTGCTCACACATACTGTGATTTTTGTTTTAGCAATGGCCAAAGTATAAAACTTGGGAAAATGTGCACCTTCAGAAATGGCTTTCTAACTGAAATCGAGTACCATGCATGTGATTATGTCAGGATGAACCGACTGCTATGTATAACCAACTACGGAGCTCTCATTTAATTTTTAAAAAAATTAAAGAAAAGAAATGGCTTTCTGACTTCTCTTGAAAAGACAGAAAACTGGAAACAACAGGCCGCGTCCTCGCATGGCGGTGTCACCCCCACGGCCAGCCCCACTGGGGACTGCTCCCTGCTGCAGAGAGAAATGAGCCAGCGCGTGCACAGTGATGTTGTAGTGTCACTTTTCCCGCGGTGCCTGCCCAGAACCCTGTGGATTTTGAATCGCATTCTTTTGGGAACTTGAGCTGCCACAAGCCAGAGAGGGATCAGCCTGGGGCAGTGGGGGGGTCAGAAAGGGGCTCCTCGCTCTGTGGGGTGCCTTTCCAGGTCCCTTGCAAGGACGTCCTTTGGACCTGTAGGCCGCAGTGTCCCAGGAGAACAGACCCCCGTGGGTCTCAGTCTAGCTAAGATCCTGGCTCAGACGCTGCAGCTGGTGCCAGTCAGGACCCTGCGAGTGTGGAGGAGGCCCGTTTGTCATGCGATCCTGGCTTCACCTCCACGCATGTATACGATTTTAATTGCATTCCTCGTAATCATTTTATTACCTATTAAATGCAAATTCCCAGGTCCTAATCTTTCCCCCTATGACGCACTGTTGGCAAGGCAGGCTGTTCTATTAGCTCTGCTACCGGCTAGGGCTGGGAGGAGGGGGCAGAGTCCTTTGTCCAGGATCGAGGTGGCCTACACTCCAATGTGGCTCCAGGCCCCAGAAAAGTCGGAAGCTTTGGGGCTGAAACCACCTGGGCTCAGGTTTCCTCCTGGATTTCTAGTAAGCTCAGCCTGTGTTTCCTCAGGATGTCCAAGCCTGGGAGGAAGGGGCACCACAGTATTCTCTGCTCCCCACCCCAGAAGGACAGCTGACCCCCATTGGTCAGTTCAGGAACAAGAGATTGCCAAAGGAAAGTGGCAAAGGTAAGCAGGTCCTCCTGGTGCAGAACAGCCAAGGCTTTGGAATCAGGCAGATTTGGGAATCCAGGGCGCCTCCCTCCTCTCTCCTTCCCTCCCCCCTCCCTCCCTCTTCCTTCCCTCCTTCCTTCCTTCCATCCATCCATCCTTTAGCCAAATCTTGCCTGTTTGAGCCCCTTCCCTCCTTCATAAAATGGAAATGATCATACCCAACCTTAAAAGTCATTGAGATATGTAAATGAGATGAATGTCATCAAGGCATCACATGAAGTGCATTCCATGCAAGGCGCATCCTTCCTGAGACATCGTGGTTTCCAGGAGCCCATAGGAGTCTGAAGCCCTTCCGTGGCATCATCTCCTGAATAAGGACCTAAGGTTTGCAGAGCTGGTACAGATGGAGGCTGGAGACGGTGTCTAGATTCCCAGAATAGCAGGACAGAAGAAGCTGTGGTGGGCACTGGTGGGGGGCATTCTCTGGGCTTAGGACTCAGACACCTCATCTGCGGGCAGTGGGATGCTTCGGGGGCCGTGGCTCCCTTTGGGCATCGTTAGTACACTTCATGACGATATGGAAGATCTAAAAATAGTCTTTTTCCTCCCCAGGAGCAGTGGGGGGCTGCTTTGCATATTTTGCCTCCTTTGTAGAGCCCTAAATCACTTGGTAATGGGAAACATGTCTACGGAGAGCCTTTGTATTGTGTGTCCTTATGGTTTCATGCAGACATTGAGCAAGAGGAATTTGTTACAAACAGCTTGCAATTATTTAGTGAAAAAATATAAAAATAAAGTTGGGTGGGCATCAATCAGACTTCTGCACAAATCCAAGTGGGATGGCACATCATGGGCACACCATGGGTCCTGGCTAGGGACCCACATTCACCCATACTTCACAGGCAGGAGGGTGCCCTCTAGAGCCTCTCTAGCCCGCCCCACCCCCAAACACACCCACATGGAGAGTCAACCCCAGGAAGAAGTGCAAGAGGAATTCTAAGCTTTAGGATGCCAGGGGAGGGGGGGGATTAAGAAATTCCATAGAGGGTATAATGGGGGGACTTTTCGTCTTTTTTTTCACCTCTCTGTAATTTCTAGTTCACATTTTCATGTTTAGAAGTTGTAAGTTCAAGGTGGCTTATGAAAAACTGTCTACTGCTTCTGCCATTTACGTCACCAGGAATCTATGGTTGGAAACTTGACAAGTTGTGTGTTTACCCATGCACACCCGTGCAGGCACATGTGTGCAGGTGTGAGCGCGTGTGCATCAGCACACACATGGGTGTGATGGAGAACATTCTCTCGTGATTCCGTTACTGGGATATTTCTGTAAGGTAACTACAACAGCAGGTGAAAGACCTAAGCAATTTCATTCTGCTTGGGATCTTATTTTGCTCTGAAACTTAACCTCTGACTTATTGTAATCCTAAAGTCAAGGAAAAATCTACAGAAAAGCTCTGTGGAAACAGTTCTCGGAAAAGCCGCAGATAGGCCAAGATAACCACATATCTGAAATTCCAGATGGCTTCCACCTAGGTGTGGTGACCAGTATCTAAACTAGAAGCCCTGCAGTTTGGCACGTACTCCCCTTGCGACATCCTCACAGTTTAAACCAATCAGTTTAAATGAATCCCCCTCTTGTAGTGACCAATCCCCCCTACCCAACTTGTTCCCGCCAGTGAATGTGCTAATCATGTTTTAGAATTGTTATTTGATTTTCCCCGAGGTGTGTGATGATTTGCTAGGAGATGCTATGATGTATGTGGGGGTCCCTGTCTTCTCCAAAGAATGTATAAAACTGCTGCAAAACCTGGGCTCGGGGCCTCTCAGCGTCACCTGTTGCTGTGTGTGTGTGGAGGACCGAGCTAGCTTGCAGTAAACACCTCTTTGCTGCTTACATCGATCTTGGGTCTCTGGTGGTCTTTTGGGGGTCCCGAATTCGAGCATAACACAGGAAAAGTCTGGATCGGTGCATTCTGTGAGCTTTGGGGACAGAAGCGTCACCCAGGGGCTTGATCACTCAAGAGGACAGACAGCCTGAGTGCTGAGACATTGCTAATTGTGTCCACAACATTTTTTAAAATTTTTTTTTAAATAATTTAATATGTAAGATAGATGGTAATTGACACAATCCTACATTAAGTAAAGATTTATACAGATGTCTGTTTTTCACCCTTATTGTCTTTGTCTTTAGTTTGGCTTCACCTTCTCAAACCAGTAACCCTGTAAGTATCTCCCTTGAATGCTTCTGGAAATTTAAAAAATGTATACTACACAAATAAATACAAATTTTCAATGTAACCACTTTCTTTATACCCAAATTAAAGCATACAATGCATATTCTTCTTTTTTTTTTACTTAATAATCCTTCTTGGAAATCTTTCAATGTCAGTTCATAAGAAGTGCCCTCTTTTCCTTTATAGCTATAGAATATTCTACTATACAGATGTGCCACCATCTATTTTTAAACACCCTCCCCTACATTGATGGTGCCCATACCATTTGTGATCAACAGACTCTAGTCTTTGTTCTACCAGACATAGTGGCTGCCATTTGCATATGACATCTCCATGACTGTGCTGAATTCATGAACTGCACTTTCCATCTCTGCAAACTATTTTACAAAGAATTGTATGAGCTAAGAGTGGGCTCTATTTCTGCTGTTGCTCTTCCGCCTTTCTGGTCTCTGCTGGGAATGTCTCAGGAATGTGCAGTGCCTCCATCCTGCATCCCTGAGAACAACAGCACACTCTGCTGTAGATGAACTTGCACATTTTTCTCTCCACAAATGGAGCGGGGGGGGGGGGGGGGGGGG
>NW_025999926.1:5006467-5076811 GCF_001458135.2 Marmota marmota marmota
GGGGGGGGGGGGGGGGGAGCTGTTTCCCCCACGAATCTTCCTCAAATGGAGCCGCTAACGCAGATGATCCAAATGACATGACTGGGCGTATGTGGTGTGTGTGTGCCTTGTCCAAGCGTGGGAATGCTCTCCTGGTGCTCCCTGGGTTGATGGCTTCTACTCCAAGACTCAGCTGCCAGCTCTGGGCCGGCTGTCAGGGAGAGAAGAGCAAGGCCCGAGGCCCTGCCACCCCTGAGCAGCAGTGCCAAGCCGCTGTGTCCACTTTCCTGAGGTACACACTGACTTGGAAAACGTGTCTTCTGAATCTCCACCTTGCCCACCCCGGCCACCCCAACCTTTCCAGGAGTGGAAGAAGCGTCAACCTTATTAGTGGTTGATGACAGGCATTTGTGACCCACAGAGAACTACAGGAAGACACAGGAGACGAAGCAGCTTCCTGTGAGCTTCAATAGTGACACCACCCATTGCACACAGACGGCGCTGATCACCTCCTCTCCTCCCGGGGTTCCTTATTTATGCAGCAGTGATGGGGCTCAAATGTAACAAGTGTGCCTGGGCCTCTTAGCTGGGAGCCCCTGAAACTTCAAGATGGGACGTGCTAGCTCTGGATCCTCAGCTGGGACAACCTCTAGACATAAAATAGATGCCTGCCGGGTGAGTGATTTTGACTTTTCTATTTTAACAAGGACTTGTACGTTTCTTGGCATATCTGAAGGTTCCGGAAGTCCTGCCCCTTGAGTACTCCCAGGCGTCCACTCTACAGTTGACTACAGGCAGCAGTTGAGACCACTCATCAGGGACCTGAATTCACCACTACTTAACCAGCTGACTCAGTTCACTTGTCTAAATTGTGAAGTCAGGCACTGACACACACACGCAGCTCTAGGGTTGGTATCTGGGGTTTTATTGCCTAAATTAATAATTTTAAAAATAGATACATCTTTGAACAGAATAATTCTCATGTTCTATATCATCTGAATTTTTCTCATAGAAAGTACTTTTCCCAAAACTCACTGATTTTGACAAAAGCAAAATAAATGTTGGCAAGGAGTGTGTGCAGTTAAGCTACATAAGCAGTTCTGAAGCCGGAGGGAGTATCAGGAGCGCCTCAGGCCACACAAGTGTGCGGGTGGGATCCAAGACCCTCCAGTTCCTGCCACTCCCAGGGTGGTGGTGGGGATGTGACGGTGATGGTGGAGCAGATGTTGCTGGTGGAGGTGATGGTGGGTGATGCTGGTGATGGTGGTAATGATGGTAGTGGTGGTGTAGTGTTGCTGATGGTGGAAATGATGGTGACAATAATGACAGTGGTAGAGATGATGGCAGTGGTGGTGGTGGCGGAAATGATGGTGATGATGGTGGTGGAGATGATGGGGATGATGCTGTTCGTGGCAGTGGTGGTGTGATGGTGGTGATGGTGATGGTATGGATGGCAGTGGTGGTAATGGTGTTGGCAGTAGATACAGTGATGACTGTGGTAGTGGTGATGCTGGTGATGGTGCTGGTTATGGCAATGATGGTGGTGATGATGGGAGTATTGTTGGTGTTGATGATAGTGGTGATGGTGATGATAGTGATGGAGATGATGGTGGTGACAGTGCTAATAATGGTGGTGGAGATGATGGGGATGATGCCATTCATGCAGTGGTGGTATGATGATGGTAGTGGTGGTGATGGTACTGATGCCAGTGGTGGTGGTAATGGTATTGGTGGTAGATACGAGGATGGTGATGGTGATAATGCTAGTGGTAGTGACGATGGTGGTGATGGTGTTGGTCAAGGCAGTGATGATGATGGTAGTGTTGTTGATGGTAGTAATTGAAAGAAAAGTGAGGAACCGGGAGACGGGCAAGCAAGAAATGAAAGGTGGAGTGTTAGCATCTGTAAACAAGTCAAGATGGCGCCTGGCATTTTGCAGAGGGAGTGGTTTGTGAAGTAACGCCAGCGAGCCATTAAGTGTGGAGATTCCTTATTGGTTGACTGCTGTATCTAGTTTATATTAATTAAGATAAGCTGTGTGTAATGTATATATACCCCTCCGGTCCTACAATAAACAGCTCCCGCTCCTGCTGTATCAATCTATACAAGTTGCTCGTCACCCCCCCGGTTATTTTGCTGCAGCCGGACTGCGGCAGATGGTGGCCCGTACGGGGAGCCCCGGGACACTCGGGGGTAAGTGACGAAAAAAAGCTGCCCGTCCCTAGATAGGACAGGAGCAAATCTGCTCGTCTCTAGGCAGATAGGGTGAGAGGAAAAATGGCCATTTTGAAAAGATGGAGAAGATTGATACAGTATGTTTGTGTTTTGTTTTGTCTTGAAATGTTGTATTGTCTTTATGACGAAAATATGGAAGGGGTGAGAAGTAAATTACTAAGGGAAGGAGGCACCCCAGTGGAACCAAGAATAGTTAGGTCATATATTGACGGAAGCCCAGGAACTCTAGTCAGAAAGAAGAAAGTTCAGAGGAGGAAGGATTTTCAGGAAAAAAGTTGCAGCAAAAGGCTATTACTGAATAGCAGGTTATTCATGGTGTTTATGGAAAAACCACTATGGCCGTTATTTAAATTAAACAAAAGGGGGAAATGTTAGAGTCTGTAAACAAGTCAAGATGGCGCCCGGCATTTTGCAGAGGGAGTGGTTTGTGAAGAAACGCCAGCGAGCCATTAAGTGTGGAGATTCCTTATTGGTTGACTGCTGTATCTAGTTTATGTTAATTAAGATAAGCTGTGTGTAATGTATATATACCCCTCTGGTCCTACAGTAAATGGCTCCCGCTCCTGCTGTATCAATCTACACAAGTTGCTCGTCACCCCCCTGGTTATTTTGCTGCAGCCGGACTGCGGCAGTGGTGATCAGACAGAGATACACATGGGAGTTTATTTGTCAGAGCTGACAAATAAAGGCCATCTCTCCTTAGACCGAGAGAGGCAACACAGCCTTGGGTCACATGACTTTTATGAGGCAGGCTCAGGGATTAGAGTTGGGCGGGTCCTAATGTGGAGGTGAAGGGTTGGGTTGGTATGAGGGAGTGGTGGGCCTTTCTCAGAAACACCCTTGGGTGGGAAACTTCTTCTTAAGATGGCAGCTGTCACTTAAGATGACCATCCAGAAGCTAAGCAAGGACCTTGGAGTGATAATAGTGGTGGTGGTGATGATGGTGATGATGGTGGAGATAGTGATAGTGGTGGTCACAGCGATGGTAATGATGGTGGTTACTATAGTCTGAGTCTATAATGTTCCCCAAAACCCCAAGTGTTGAAAGCTTGGTTCCCAACTCGCGGCATTATTGGAAGACAATGGAAATTTTCAGAAGTGGAGCCTGGTGGGAGGTCTTCAGGTCATTGGGAGCAAGCCCTCAAAAGGATCTGTGGGACCCTCATTGCTTCCTCCTCCCCTACGTTTCCTGGCCAGGAGATGAGTGGTGCTCTTCCACTGCAGATTCCCAACCACGCTGTGCTATCTCACCACAAGCCCCAAGTAACAGGACCAATCCGGCAAGGACCGAAACCTGGTAAACCCTGAGTCAAATAGAATGTCTCCCCCTGAGTTGATGAACTCACATATTTTGTTGCCACAACAGGAAGTAGGCCGGCACAGTGGCGATGATGGTGGCCATCATGGCAATGCTGCTGGTCTGCAGACCAGACGTTGAGGACCCTGAACTCAATCAGAAAGTGATCTTAAGAGTTGGGAGTTGACTTTATCAGTAGTGTGACTTGTCAGGTTGATGGCTTCTCTGGCGGGAGTCCTGTCTCTGTTTTGCTTATTGCTTTCCCCCACACTAGAAGCAGGCATCTACTTGATGGAGACCCACATTGCTAGGATGGCAGAATAGTGTCCTTACCAGACGGCTCTCTGGACAAAGGCCTGAGCTGCGTCATCTGCTCCCATGGTGGGAAGCCCCTCCTTTGCCCACCTTCAAAGTGCCCACCTGGATTCTGGGTGCCTGGAGTTGGGCGGAGCCAGCAGCACTCCCTTTAGAGTTGGAGACCTGCCAAGCCTTGTTACCTACCAGCCTTCTGGGCAGGTTGCTTAATCTCTTTAAGCCTTATCTTATCTGTGAGACCAAGATAATAAACCTCCTGTGGAGCTGGGAGGAGGAGCAGCCCTGCTGCAGAGCACCTGGGTCGGGCTCCCCACAGGGAACAGGAGGGCCCAGGGGGAGGGAACTCTCAGCAGCCACAGCAGCCTGTGATTCTGCAGAGCAGGGGCTGCTGGCCGTGCATCTCCAGGACGCAGAGGAGGCCACTAATGGTTCCCTCCCTCTCCCCATCGTGGGAAGTCCCCCAGGTCTGGGCTTCTCTGAGCTTCCTTAGTTGCTTTAAGAATGTGTCGCCTTCTATTCTGGGCTCTGCTGGACCCAGCATTCATTTCACTTAAAAGTTCACCTTGATGGTCCTGCCGGTGCCTCTCAGGGTCCTGGCCACGATGACTTGTTCTTCCTTTTATCACCTAGATTCTTCCTCGACTACCATAGGGACAATAAATTTGTAGTCTGAACATGGGCCTGGTGCTTGGATTGTAACTGGTCCCACATTCCTTCCACGCAGCAGCATGCTACTGTGAAAAGCGGTTCAAAGAAGGCTTGGGATTTATAATCGCAAAAAATACAGGAAACAACTCAAGGCGCCAACGGGGATTGGTGGAGAAGAGCCCAAGGAGCCAATGGGTGCTCGTTTTGCAACCATTAAAAATGAGGTTTGGGAAGTGCTTCTAAGCATGAAAATGCTGTGACTCGTTCTATGGCAGAAGCTGGGTGCGCGTGTCCATGTCTACGTGTTCATGCACGTGTGAAACACACACACATACAGCCATCTCAACTATATAGGAATGGGATTAATAAACAAGATTAAGATAGCACTTGTTCCTGCCCGCTCCATCATCTGTATTCCTATTTCCAGATTTTATTGTTATGTGAAATGATAGTATTCTGTTTACCGAGCACTCGTGTGCCAGGCACAGTGGTAGGCCCTGTGTATATCTTCTCTCTCAAGCTCTGGACTGAAAGTCAGGGTAAGTCTTGTCCTTACTTTACAGGTGGTTCAGACAGGAGGTGTCTTCCGAAAGTCACGAGTGAGACAACACCGGGAAGTTTAGAGGTGAAATACCAGATTAGGAGAGCTGTAAATTAATGAGTGGGTTGATCCGCTGATGTGGATTAACTGGGTGATAGCTGTATAGGCAGGTAGTGTGTGGCTGGAGGACAGTCACTGTAAGCATGACCTTGTCCTTGTTGAGCAGAGAGCTCTGTTTCTCTGCTTCCTGGTGGCCCTGTCCTGAGCTATTTTCCTCCTCCACACCCTTCCGCCATGATGCCCTGCCTCATCTCAGGTCCTGAGGAACAGAGTTGGCCACCTATGGACCGAGACCTCCAAAACCATGAGTCAAATTAAACTTTTCTTCCTGTAGTTGTTCTTATTAGGTCTTTGGGCCACCGTGTCAGAAATAAAACAAACAAAAAACCCAACTACAACAACAGGTAAGAAAACCAGGGTAGAGATAGCCCACCCAACCTGCCCAAGCAGACAGCCCAGTAGATGCGAGAACCACAATTTGAAGCAATACCTATTTCCCAAACCTGTGCTCTTCCCACCACACCCGGCTTTGGAAATCCCACGTTGCTTTGATGAAGTCAAAGTCATGTCACAAGCGTTGTTTTGCAAAAGCACAGTGCAATTTTTTTTTTTAAATGATGAAAGCCAGGTGGGGAATCATTTAAAAGCGCAAATATATGGGTAGGGAGTGTTGCATTCCAGGGCTCGCTGCGCATAATACTGCTTGTGCCTTTAGAGAGGCTTCTCCCCCTGCCAGCAGAGCTGCAGGGCCATGCGTGACTCAGAGAGCCCAGCGCAGCCTGGAGTTCAGCCCCTCCCTTTGGCAGAGCGCAGGGATGCAGCAAGTGCCAGGAGCCCCCGTGGCCAAGCCTGAGAAGCAACGCTCTCGCCCACCATCCCAGATCTGGGCTCCTTAACCACAGGGGCTGCTCCTGGCTGCGTGCTCCATCCCGAGGCCTCCTGTGCACAGGGCAGCAGGCTTGCTGCGTCTTGCTCCCGGAGCCGTCCTTGGAAGATAGCATCTTTGTTGTTTGTCTTGGGTAACAGGTTTATGGGCAGAACCTTGTAGTGTTCGAGGTGATGGTTATTTACCCTGAGGATAGAAGATTTGAGAGCAGGGTGTTTAAACCCATGTTCCCCAGGAGCTGAGAACCCAGGCCAAAGTCCTCTGCACATCTCCTGTAGCCTTCTGGTCCTCGGGACAACGTCCCCCATCACCTCACAGGCCTCTGAATGTCTCTGACTCTGTCCCTCCTGCTTTAGAGGAACATTCCGCTAGTGTCTCTTCTGGCTCTTACAACAGAAGCTCCTTGAAGCTGCTTGATCTCAAAGCCTTGAGCCACCACATAACCAGGGGACGGCAGGGAAGCAGGGAGGCCAAGTGGAGAGGCCAGAGATTGCCCTGGAGAGAAATGCCCCTGGGTGGAGACGAGTTTGAATCCTGCAGGTAAATACATTTCTGCCCTCTTGTGCGTAAATGTGCCTTGGGAGAAACCCACAGCTAATAGATCTCTCTGGGTCTTTGTGTGGATCAGAGGACCTTTTCTCTCAGGGGTCCCCAAGAGCCCTGCGGGGAATGGGATTCTCAGAAGGGAGAGGAGAGGATAATTCTGAGGTGTGAGGGAGATTCCGTTGTGGTGGGGAACTGCACAGGGAGTCAACATACAGCATAGAAATGCAGCACACCCCGCGGGACCACCCACCTCACCAGGACCACCCTGGGCTGGCAGCAGCAGATCCAAACAATTCAGAGTCTGTTTCATCTATGACAAACTCAGTCTCTTCTCCTGGAGACCTCAGCCCTGTTCTGTCCCTAAGGAGTGGTCTCATCAGTAATTAAGACAAACAGGAAACCATAGAACTTAGTACTATAACAGTACCAGGCCATTCGGCATCACAGGAATAGAGACGCAGCCGGCTCTGCCTGGGAGGTGGGAGAGAGTGCACAGAGGTGAGAAACAGGAACTTGCCAAGATTGGGAAACAGGCTGTGGGAAAGCTTAAGAGTAAACAAAAGCATATCGTGAGCCCAGACTACAGCAGTGTCCTTCCTTCAGCAGGTGTTTATTAGGCACACCTGCCCTCAGCATAGGGCTCCGATGTTGGACGAGATAGGCATAAGCCTGTGGTTTGGAGTTTATTATCCCACTCTGCATAGAAGAGGGGTTAGTAGGTGATAAGACTGGAAAGATGGACTGGGGTCAGATCCTGGAAGGTCTTATGCATCATGCCGTGGAGGTTGGGGTTTACTCAAGCAGTTCCCAGTGTGTTTACATCATGCCACAGAACTGATTGGGGGTGGGGGGACACACAGCCTATCCCAGTTCAGGGTCCAAAGTGGTCCTGTTCATGGTGATAGAGAACAGAATGTCCATCAAAGCTGTGACCTTCATGTTCTAGAAATTCTGAAGGTGCAAGGAATCTTTTTGATTCCCCTCCCAAGCCAAGTCATAAAGAAAAAGAGTGAAAACACTAGGAAACAAACCAAAATGAAAATAAGCATTTGTAGCACGATTGCGCTCACCCTTGAAATGCAGTATGGGAAGCTCTTAGGCAAGGTTTGGAAAGGACCATCACAGCACACAGGAAGCCTTGGGAGCGAAGTCCTCTGACCAGTGGAGAAGGAGAGGAAGGGTGGAGGGGTTTATGGGTAACTCCAGAGAGGGCCTGGAACTGGTGTGAACGGCTCCCAAGAAACACCCACGGTCTCTCAGTGACCATCTAAAGCTGATGAATAAAGCCACACGGTGCTCAGCCTGAAGGGGCTCCTAAGAGAGAAGCCCCGTCCAGTTAGGATCTGTGGGAGGAGGAACCCGCGTGCCCTCACAGAGTGAGTTCATCTGAAAGTCTGCCTGAGCCTTTGGTGAGTCAACGAAAGTCCTGGTCCCAGTTTCCAGTTTTTGTTTGGTTTCTTGTTTTTCTGATGCTCAAGGGGTAGAATCCGCCTTCTGAAGAGAGAAAACGATTCCCTTCTGGTTGGGAAACCAAGGTTGTGATGGGAATTCATAGTGGTGACCTGGGAAATGTCCTGTTGGGCATCATTGTCTCTGTTTGGGCTTTTCTCAAGCTTCGGGAAGAAGAAAAATGTGGTCTTTGAGGATCTCCTTCTGGTGATAGGGGAAAAGAGGTGGTCAGTACTGTGGGAACTCACAATCTTCCTGGCCCCACGGTCAGCCCCCTCTCTGTGGGCTCAGGGCTAGTGGGAGCCCCACCCCCACCCCCGCCATCTTTGAAGTCAGGTGTGGCCCTGAGGCTGGCTGGAGCTGACCTCATGGAAAGCTCTGAGCACTAGTGTGTGACTCACCCACGTGCCTGTCTCCCTGCCCCCACCACCTGGGACATGTGACAAGGTGGCACTCCTGACTCTGAGTGCCTTCTGTAAGAGTCTCAGCAAGTGCTTTAGTCAGCTCTTTTGCCACCAAAAGACCCAACAAGAATGATCTTAGAGGAGAAAACTGTATTTGGCTCATGGTTTCAGAGTCTCAGTCCATAGCTGGCCAACTCCAATGCTCGGGGGGGGGGCTGAGGGGAGGCAGAGCATCACGGTGGAAGGCTGGGGGGATGGCGGCAGCTCAGGACGTGGCACCAGGAAGCAGAGAGAGTTCAGCTCACCAGGGACAGAATATAAACCCCAAAGCCATGCGCCTAGTGACTCACTTCCTCCAGCCACTCACTTCCTCCTACCTACCATTATCACCCAGTTAGTCCATATCAGTGGATTAATCCACTTATTAGGTTCCAATTCTCATAATCCAATCATTTCACCTCTGAATGTTCTTGCCTTTTCTCACACATGAGCTTCTGGGGGACACTGAATATCTACACTGTAACAGCAAGGAGTCAACTTTTGGCATTGGGTCACGCCATTTGTTACTGTAGCAGATCAGGGCCTGTGCTGACTGATGGAGATGCTCACAGTGTAATCAGCACAGGACTGGACTCTCAGGATAAAAGGATGTCAGACAGGATCCCTGCTCTGCAGAGGGAATCTCCTACCCCAGAGGGATAGGGCCAGGAGGACACAGAGGGACAGTGGAGAACTACATTGAACATGAATCCAAGCTCAGGGGAAATCACACAATGAAGAAGTGTGATGGGACATATTTGTCTCCTTGAAAACAGGAAGAAGAAAGAGACTAGAGGAAGCTTTCTTAGGTATTCAGTTGTAATCTGAGCTTGGTTCTTGGATAAGGACAAAGGACAGAACCTCTGCTCCAAGGCTCTCCTGTAGGGGACAGAGGCTGGGAGGTGAGTCACCCGTTGTACCACAAGGTGATCAATGGCAGGACCAAGGCTGACACAGAGTTGTTCCTCCAAGTGGGAGGGGGGGAGGGGGAGAGGGGGAGATGGGAGGAGGGGATGGGGGGAGCAGGAAGCTTCCATGAGTTGAGTCTTGAAGAATAAAGTGAATTTCTACATCCTTTCCCATGGAAGGAAATTCTTCCCAGGACTACGTACAGCCATCCTGCCACATCTCACACAAGCTCCGGCTGCACCATCCTGTTGAATTACCAATCCAGAAACTTCTCGCACAGTCCTTTATGAAAAGCATCCATGCAAATGATCAAAGTTAAAATATGAATGGTGTCCTCCAAAACCACAGGAGACAGGCAACTACTTGTCTTGACCCTAGTGACAGAGGGAAAATTCTTTGCAAAGCAAGTGTTACAGCCAATGAAAACATTTGGACTTAAAAAAAATCAAAACAACAACAACAACAAAAAAAAACACAAGGTAGCACAGTCTTCAAAATATCTACTTAAGGATGATAAAACTGTCACTGTTCGTGACAACCCTAGAGTGTTTGTCAATATTGCTTGTCCTCGTGGTTTTCAAACCCTGTCTCAAGCCACTGGGGCAGGACAGACAGCTTTAAAAATTCAAGGGCAACACAGGACAATTTAACATCTGTCAGACACTGAAGGAGCCCGTAGCCGAAGAGAGTTCACAGTTTGAGCTCCGCATGGTTCTCCATCCCTTTCGATGGCATCCTATCTTTCCAAGACTGGATTTTCAGTGGTTTCTTGTGATTAAGGAAAAAACAAAACAGTATTGCATGAAAATCAATGTGGAAAAAGGAAATGCTGGGGTAGCGGCCACTCTGATTCCAAGATGCGAGAACTCGTGCGGGGGCCAACACACATCCCCTTAGCAGTTGTGGTTTATTCAAGAAGGAAATGAAATACTTTTTGTCTTTCAATTTATGTGTTTTGTTTTTTTCCAACAGCTACTAGACTGTCAGAACATCAATATTATCAAGGTGTTTGGACTGACTTCCCAAATGGAAGTGCCGGGTATTTCTTTTGGCCTAGAATCCCTTGAAAAAAGTTACAGGACAATTAAGAAAGCTGTGAACTGAGAAATCTGAGCCCCTGTTGCCCCCGATTATGGAGTAATGTTGCTCTGCCTTATAACCACCCCTTCTGGAGAGAGATCACATAATCCTTTTGGAATCCAAGGACTTTGTGGATCTTCAAGTATAAAGATAAAAACATGAAGGTCTAATAGAAGAAAATCCTTATATCATTAAAAGAAACCCAAAGGGCCCATTTCATGCACTGTGACTTCACTGGTGGGTTCTTGCAACATAAAATGTACCCATTCTGCAGATTCAGATGCCATTCCTGAGTCTCATCGGGACGCTATGACAATAGGTTTGGACTATCTTGCTCAATTTGTAGCAAAACAAGTAGACTTGTCTGTTGGGCATCCATCCAGGTTTGGGGCTGCTTTGTGAGACCATATGAGTTCATTTTGTGTTACTCTAAAAAAATACTTGGGGCAGGCTACTTTATAAAGAAAAAAGGTTTATTTTGGCTCATGGTTCTAGACGTCCAAAGTCAAGGGACCACATTTGGTGATGGTCTTCTTGAAGGCAGAGCTCTGAGGCAGTGCAGGGCATCACTTGACAAGAGGCGGGGAGCATGCAGGTGTGCATGGGACCTCTGGTCTCTTCTTCCTATAAGGCTACTGTATTGGATCATCCTGGTCACCCAGAGGTCCTACCTCTAAGCGCCGTAATTGGATTAAATCTCCACCCTCTAAATGCCACTAGCGGGGATTAGATTTCGACATATCAACGGTAGGCGTGGAGGGCACCCTCAAACCACATCCCAAAGATAGCGGTGACTCATGGCACTACGGGGAAGGCTTCAGATTCTGTCATGAGGCCATTGGTCTCGTTCAGGCTTGAACTGCCTTGACCTCACTGCACCACGATGGCTGTTTCTTCACCAGATGAACCAGCCAGCGCTTCTCCAAGGCCCACCTGTTGGGACATCATCGGACTTGAGCAATTTCAGCTGCAGGAGGGAACCATTTGGGAGCTGGAGAAGGGAAAGGAGATACCATGCCATTTGCTTCAGCAAGAGTGGGTGAAGAACATCGCCATCTTCCTGTGACATCGAAATCAGCCACGTTATCATTGCGGATAAATAATTAATTCATAAAAATCCCAGGTGCTTTTAAAACCCATTCCCCAACTTTGGTGCTGGGGATTGAATCCAAGGCCTCACGTGTGCCAGGCAACAACTGTACCCCAGCTGAACCCTGCCTCCTGCTTTTTCTGTATTTTTGTTTTGGGTTTTTTGTTTGTTTGTTTTTTTTTTTTTTTTGAGGATTAAACCCAGAAGCACTTTATCACTGAGCTACATCACCGATCTTTTTTTTTTTCCTCTTTTATTTTAAAACAGGGAGGCTGGCCTCGAATTTGCAATCCTCCTGCCTCAGTCTCCCAAGTCTCTGGGATTACAAGAGCCTGGCACCATCAACCCCCACTTTTTTTTTAAGCAATAGACAACGTAAAAATTCCAATGGAAGAAACAGCCTGAGTTCTAATAGACTCTAATCCTTTTAAAGCTAAAAAAAAAATAGTTAATAATAATAATTTTTCAGAATGCACCTAAATAATTGGGCTAATCCCAAACCTACCCCCCCCCACACACTATGTCAGGCAGTATACTTGTTTCTGAAGATCATCTCTCATGCATCTCCCATTTGATACCCTACTGACTTCTCCTGAGAAGCTGCGGATTCCAGCTCTGGACATGCTGGTTAACTCTGGGGCTGGGGAAAGGGCTGGAGTCCAAATGAGGAGCCTCATCTTTCTTGCCCAATACGGAGAAATCACCACGGCTCCTAACACAGTGTCCTCTGTAGATCAAAGAAGGGCGTTCCCCCGGGAGGCTCAGTGACACAGGGCTTTGGGCAGCAGCAGAAAGAGGATGGCTTTCTTGGCTTAGAGGGGCCTGTTGGAGTCTGAAGAGTGTTGTCCTGAGTGGCCACCACTGAGGGATTCTAAGATTGTCCCAGTGTTCTTTCTTCCTTGGAACCACATCCTGCTTCTAAAGATTGAGGCAGCAATTAAATGAAGAGCCCTTCATTAAGATTTCTCTGGGTTTTTTTTTTTTTTTTTAATTTGTGTTCAAAGTAGGAGTAACAGAAACTTAAGAAAAAAAAAATGATACACCTAAGAATGCTCTCTGGCTTCTTATCAAATGGATAGAATACACTATGCCATCGGAGGCTATGGAAACCTAGAGTTGATCCCCTAAACAAGTAGCTGGGTAAATCAAATCCTCTTTAAGACACCAGTAAAAAATGATCTGGCAAATTCCCAGTTAGATCAGAGAAGTGTGTTTGGATTGTAGTGATAGGAAACCCAGCCCTGGATGACTTCAGTGGAAAGGAAATATGTTGGATCATTTAAATGGAAAGTCACTGAGAAGAGTGGGCCTCAGGAAGACATCAAGTGACAGTCACTGCCACCAGGACACAGGTGCATCATCATGTTCTAGTCCACGTCCTCGGGGCTTGGGCTTCTGTGATTCAAGATGGCCCAGCACTCCAATCTCACATCTCTCTAACTCAATTCCAGTAGAAAGAACCAATGTCTGTCTACCAGAAGTTGCAGCCAAAGACTCCCGTGCTCCATCTCATTCCCCCACCTATTGCTCTACCTTATCTATGGCCCAGGAGTGGACCCGGCCCAAAGCTCTGAAGTTGAGAAACAAGTTACTTCAGGAAGGATAAATGGGAGCAGGAAGTGGAATATTCACTTCTGAAATTCACTTCCTCCAAGGAAGGGCATGTCAAAGAAGCCATCTTCATGATTGCGGAGTCTAAAAAGTACGTCTTAAAACAGCAGCCCCGTCTTGATTGATCAAGTATTGAAAACCAGTGATATGAGGCAGATGGCCAGAGATCTTGGAGAGCAAGATCTCTGGGGTGGTGGTGGGTCCCCACAGTGAGTTCCCATGGTTGAAATCAATCCCACTTTGGCTGATTTCAACCTTTCAACATGGCGACAGATGAGCTAGCCCCAGCACACCATGGCTCATAGGTCATGCTCCTAAGTCTTTACACACTAATATCTTTCTTGTGCTACCAGAGAGTTCATCAAAATCCCTCAAAACTTTCCAAATTAAGACGGACATGAAAGTTGGGGTCAAGGGTGGAGGACAGTTTTAAGAAACAGCTTTGTTCCAGGTCAAAGGTATACATATTTTGATGTTTTTCATGGAAATCATTCAGATAAATTCATCATTTGGATGGCCCTATAGCCACGTTAAAATAGTTACATCAAATGTTGCTATTTTACTCACTACGTAAAATGTTGGGGAAAACAGCAATTATATGGGCACCATTGCCTCTGTCCCCAGGAACTACTGCACAGCCAAGCATTTCTGCACACATGTCCTCTGAGAGCGCCATGACTCCTCAGGGGTCCCCCAGGCTCACAACTTTATGGCCACAAAAGACACATCTGCTTGTGCCTGTTGATGCTTTTCTAGACTGCTAATTACACGAACCCTATGGTTTTCCACTCTCTTGGGTGAAGAAAACACCAGACTCACAGTCAACGCTGCAACGTGTTACGGTGAGGAAATGACCACAATAGCTAAGGCTAAGGTGAAATTCTCACTAAGAAAACATATCGTCAAGGTTAGGTCTGCCCTTGTCCGCCGGCTACTCAGATGGCCCACCAAGGAGAAATGATGGGGACACGTCCTCAGTTTATTTGGGGAAAACAAATGAATTTCCTTTTCAAATCTTTCTGGAAAACCATCTTTCTGTGGCGTGACATGGATTCAGCTCTTGCTTGCTGGAGTTACAAAGAGGACCGACTACCAGCTTCCTTGGTGTGTGTCCTCTCCTGTCACATTGGGGCCAGCCTCGGGTACATCTGGGTCACAAATACAAATCAGCCCCAGGATGCCTGGTGGGAGAGGAGAGATGCATTGTAGGAAGATAAAACTCTTCAAGGTCTTCCCCCCTTTTCATTTTGGGGTGTTGCCCAAATGTTTGTAACTTTGCTTCTCAAATTCCAGAGCACCCAAATCCAGGAAAATCATCAAATTCCTCCCCAATTGTCCAGCGGGGGTCGTACAACTTTCTGTAGCCAAACTGTAGCTATTTGGAATGCCATCTCGGGGAAAACCCTGAATTAAAATTCTTTTAACTTATGACAGACTGTTGATGAACTTTTTAGTAAATCAAAGTGCTTAATATGCCCTTCCCAACTCAGAAAATTAGGAGTCCAAGGTATTATTATTAATAATAATAATTTATTTTGGGGCTCTTCTGTGTTAGGGCACCAAGTTATGCTTTTTATAAGTATATTTAAAAGGATGATCAAGATCTCTTCACCCTCACAGTGACCCCATGAGGTAGGTCCTTTGTCCCTGTTACTTAGATAAAGAAATTGAGGCTTAAAAACATTTCATAATTAATCTGCAAGTCACAAACCTAGTACCTTTCAGAGACAAGGATTGCAATCTGAGCTCTTAGGTACAGTGAATTTCCAAGTCAATTTCTCAAACCTGAAAAGTACACAGAGAAAGAATGAAAGAAAGATATCTGGAGGCAATTCAGTAATGCACATGCAGATATGGGGCTGGGGAGGTAGTTTGAAAACAGAGCACTCGCCTAGCATGTGTTAGGCCCTGGACTCAATCCCCAGCACTACCGAAAGTTTAAAAAAGCATGCAGACAAATTCAACCTGAAGATTTAAAATAATAATTATTACTTTTTATAACATTTGCATAACGTGCTAGAATCTGCAAAACATTTCCCTGTAGGTTGATATTACAGCAATTCTAAAAAGCAGGGGGGAAAATCAGTAATTCTCATTTTTTTAGAGCTAAGGCTCAGTCAATGATTTATGAAAACTGATCATTGCCCTGCTACTCTAGCCACTGAAAAAGATGAGGCGCTTCATTCATATTCAAATCTAGATAGCTATAGTATTAAAATCAGATAATAAAGACAAATGCTGTTGACAAATTTCACCTGTGAATATAGATTATAAGTGAAATATTTTCAATTTAACATATTCAGAAATCTAAATAAAATATTTGCAATTAGAATCCAGTGATGTATAAAATAATTACATACCATGACTCCCTAGGGGTACAACCCAAGAATTCAAGGATGGTTTGACATAAGGAGGTTGCTCAACATAATCTAGAATACCTTCAAATTAGAGTAGAGAAAGTACATTACAACACCAGTTTTCTAAACATCTGGAAAGTCTCAGTAGCCTTTCTGACAAGTGAGGGGAAGAAAACATGAAGCAGTTTCTCAATGATTAGCACTAAGTTATATTGCACAGCAAGTCCTTAAGGATTTGCTGACATGGTCTCTAAAATAAGAGAAGAAAATGAGCTGTTGAAGCACACTTTCAGTCAAGTCTGGAAAGACACATACACTGTATGTCTGACACGTTTGCATAACTTATCTCTATGGGAAGCTTGTAAATAAAGCCATAAGATAACAGGCTACAACCCTGCTTAGCCCCTTCTATCATGATCACCTGCTACCGGAAGGTTCAAGGAAGCCTCTGGCTCCATCACTATCATGGTCAACGGTGGCTGGGTTGGGCCAAAATTTACCAGCCATGATTGGGGGATGTTCCTCTCTATTTCCTGTCTTGATAAAGCCTAAATCAGCTCAAGGGGAGATGACTTGGGAGCATTTCTTACTGGACGGCACAGTCGCTGGTCCCTAAAGTCTGAAAGCCATAGGTGGGAGAGAGAAAGGCAGTCCAGTGACCACCGTCCTTTCCTGATGGAGAGTGGCAGCAGCTCCCACCCCATCACCTTCCTTCCTAAGCCTGTAGTAGCTTCTTCTGGCTCCGGAGTAAGTGCCAGCAACCCTCTCTTTGTGGTGAGCACAACTGTGCCTCAGAGCAACCAGGCAGACCCCAGGAGTTTTGTGGAGAGTCATTCTCATTCACATGTATACTGCTGTGTCGGCATGAACTCCAGAGCCCAGTTCTGTACACAGATGCTTCATTGTGAAGTGCATAGATGAAACAGGTCATTGTGCCAACCTTCCTAGGGTACAGGAAAGGGACCTGGTGGTGAGGCCTAAGGGCTCTTCAGCTGAAGTTCCCTACATCAGTCTGTTTTCCAGTGCTATAACAAACCACCTGTAATGGTTTAGGTGTTATTATCCCTCAGAAAGCTCATGCATTAGGCAATGCAGGAAGGTTCAGAGGTAAAGTGATTCGATACAAGAGCTAAAAACACATCAGTGCATTAATCCATTTGATGGATTCATATTTGAACAGACTATTAGGTGGCAGCTGTAGGTGAGGGGGGCAGGAATGGAGGAAGCAGGTTATTGGGGGCACGGCCTGGACTACATTTGGCCATTCCCCTTTCCCCCCAACTCCCCCTGCCTCTCCCTCTGCTTCCCGGCGACCTTGAGCTGGCCTTTCTACCATGACATCTGCCTCATCTCAGGCCTATGGTGTCAGCTGACCATGGATTCAGACTTCTGAAACCACAAGTCCTATGATCCTTTTCCTCCTTTGAGTCATTATCGTCATGTATTTTGATCACAGTGACTAATTGGTAATACCACACCTGATGCTGAGTTAGGATACAGGTTTACTTAGCTCCCACTGGGGAAGCTAAAAACCCAAAATGGGCTTGCCATTTTCTTAGCCCTTGGTGAGCGAGTTCCTCATGGTGGAGGGCATCATGGTTGGAGAGCATTTAACAGGGAGAGAGCACATGGACAGGGGAAGCCCAGCACGTGAGAGAGGCAGTCTTGACCTTAAATAGGAGCCATCTCACGAGAACTAGCCAGGTCCCGCGAGAACTGCATTAGTCCCTTCCAAAGGCAGCAGCACCCCCAATTACTTACCTTCTTCACACTAAGCCCTGCCTTTTAAAGGTCTCACCACCTCCTACTATTCCCACATGTGGAACCAAGCCCCCAGTGCATGAATTTTAGGGGGATATACTCAAACCACATAGCACCCCCTTTCAGAATCTTGTTAACTCATCAAAATGTTGAAGAAATGGCTGGGTCTATAAGTATAAAATAAGTGGTGTTTTCTAACTTTTTTCTCCTTCCCTAAATCATGGATGGAACACGGTACCCAGAGAGCTCTATGAGACAATTTTTAGTTCAGAATCATAAATGAGAAAAATGTTTTCTTTGAGACCCCCTCCCACCAAAAGGAAACCCCCAGAAAACTAGTTAATTGTTACATTAATGATCAAGCTTCAACACTTGACATTCTCTACTTTTTAAGCACAGTGGACTTTTCAAACATTAAAACTAAACAAGGGAACTTTAGCTTCATCTTTAGAGAATTGTTATTTCCTTGGACTCAAGCTGAAACACAAGTCTCACCTTACTTTATGCTTTATTTGTTTAATAATCTTTCTATATATGAAAACTAGGGCTCCTGAGTGCATTCTGGGATCTGTGTAGAGTTTTGCACGTAGCCCACACGGCAGCATGCCTGTAGTTGGCATACTTTATTTTTCTGACTTCTGTATATCCTCAGATATGCAGTTGGTCAGCCCCAAACTGCAGACACCACTTGAAACCCAAGCATTTTTATTGAGCATTAATAGAGTTCTACAAAGGCAGCTCGGTCACCAGGCTAAAGCCGATGTACACAATGAACCTTAAACTCCTGCATTTTTATTTATCCAAATTAATTCTAAGAGCTTACATGTCCGGGTTTAAGATGTACTTAGAAGCAAATCATCTTTATTTAATTTTGAGAATTGAATGTTGTAAAATAAACACTCTAAATACTGCTTTCAATTAATAATAATCTAATATGGAGTGATAAGTAACATTTGTCATGATCTGAATGTGCCCTGTTTCAGCAAGATTTTTTGTGGCTCTGACTGGAAGACATGAAAAGAGCAAAATAGAGGAGGACAAGTTTATTTTGGCTCACGGTTTCAGAGGTTCAGACCACAGCCAGCCATCTCCACAGCCCTGGACCTGAGGTGGGGCAGAGCATCATGGAGGAGCAATGTGGCAGAGAAAGACAGCTCAGGCTGTGGCAGCCAGTGACCTACTTCCTCCAGCCATACCCTACCCACCTATACTTACCTCCCAGTTGATCCATGTCAGTGGATTAATCCACTGATTAGGTCACAACTCTCAGAGTCTACTCATTGCACCTCTGAACATCTTTGCATTGTTTCACACATGAGCTTTTGGGGGACCCCACATATCTAAGCCACAGCATTCCCCCAAGTTCATGTCAGGAGCTTAATTCCCAATACAGCAGGATTAGGAGGAGTCTAGGCCATGAGGATCCATTGTGGCTGTGTAAAGGGCTTTGGGAATGGGCTCTCTCTTTTTCCCATCCTACGCCCTAGTGGAGTGGAGTGCCTCCCCTCTAGAGGATACAGTATTCAAGGCCCCATCTTGAAAGAGGAGAGCCCTCTCACCAGACAACAAACTGGCCAGCAACTTTGTTATGGTTTCAGGTGTCCCCTAAAAGCTCAGGGGTGAGATAATGCAAGGAAGTTTAGAGTGGAAACAATTGGGTTATGAAAGCCTTAACCTAATCAGTACATTAATCCACTTGAATGGATTAACTGGGTTGTGGCAGTAGGCAGGTAGGGTATAGCTGGAGGAGGTAGGTCGCTGGGGGTGTACCGGCTAGGGTTTACATTTTGCCCCTGGAGAGTGGAGCTCTCTCTCTCTCTTTGCTTCCTGATTGTCATGACCTGAGCTGCTCTCCTTCATCTCACCCTTCCACCATGATGTTCTGCCCCACCTCAGTCCCAGAGCAAAGGAGTAAGCCAACTGCAGACTGAGACCTCTGAAACTGTTAGCACAAAATGAAGCTTTCCCCTAAAATTGTTCTTGCCACATCCTTTGGTCACGATGGCAAAATAAATAAATAAATACCTAAAATAGTCTTGATCTTGGAGTTCCAGTCTCCATAATTGTGAAAAGTAAAGTGTAAAGTTCTGTTGTTTATAAATCACCCACTCCCAGCTATTCTGTTAAAGCAGTATAAAATGGACCAAGGCAATACTTTATACTTCTCAGTTAAAAAAAACCCTTAATTGTTTCTACTTGCTTATTTTCTTCCTAGAAGATTTAACACATCTAAGACATATTATTTTCTTTATTTTTAAATTATCTCAAAGATGCAGTTTCAATAAAATTTCACTCAAAAGAGGTCCTTTATCGGGGGGGGGGGGGCCAACATTTTCAGCACTAGAGGGAAAATAGTGTGTTTGCTACGGAATCCAGAATCCCAGCCAAAGTATGTGATTAATACTAATTATCTGAATCTGCTCTGGATTAATCTTGTCCAAACTGTGAGAGTAACTCTCTGGACACACTCTGTGGCACTCGTGTTCACCAATGCTGTTTTTTTACAGAGTTAAAAATCAAGAGAATGAAAAGAGCAGAATGGCAATATGGAAAGGACCTGGTGGAAGAGTCTAACTCAGCGGCATGTTTCCATCAACTCCTGTGGATTAGAGGACAGTGTGGGCCAGTCTTCCGTGCATCCAGGATGAAAATTAAGCTCATATTCCATAAAAACAACAACAATAACAAACCTTTGCAAAAGCACAAGAGCCATGCATGAAAAGCTTGAAAACCCGAGGGAGAGGCTTTCAATTTGATCCTGGTAGGTGGAGGTGAGTCAGCTTTCCATTACTACAACAAAACACCTGAGATAGTCAACTTTTAAAGGAAAAAGTTTTATGGGCCATGGTTTTAGAGGTTTCAATCCATGGTCAGGCAAAGCCATTGGTTTTAGGCCTCTCTGGTGGGGGTACTAGATGGTAATGGCTGTGAAAGCCTAGTGAAATAAAACTGCTCATCTCATGGCCAGGAAGCAAAAGGGAATGAGGAAGGGGCCAGACTATCCCCTTCAAGGACATTTCCCTAGAGACCTAAGGACCTCCCACTACTCCACCTCTTAAAGTAGTGCCCCTCTGGGAACCAAGCCTTTAGTGCATGGGCCTTTGAGGGACACCCAAGATTCAAATACAACAATCGGGTTGTTACAAGTCATCTGAAGAAAAGGATTTTGATAGCATCCATACATAGTTTCTCATTCACACGGAGTTTGCCCTTCACACATTCTATGAGTTGTACACAATTGGGCACTAAGCAGAGCTGCACTCTCATTCACACCTGTAACAAACATCTGGCACCTCGTGTCACACACTCTGGTATTCTCCCTACAGAGAGTGGAGATTAGTATCCATAACATTGTGTCATCTCCTTCCTTCAAAGGAAGGCTAGACTAATTGACTTCCTTCTGAAAGATAGAATCTGACAGAAGGGGTCAGGTTGATGTAATACGTCTGATGTTAGGTTATAAAAAGACTGTGGCTTCTGCCCTAGGCGATCTCATTCTGTTTCCCTTGGATTGCTCTCCCTGGGGGCAGCCACTACTGGGTCAAGAGGCCCATGGAGAGGTCCAAATGGCAGGAGGCTGAGGCCTGCCAGCAACCCCACAAGTGAACCTAGAAGCAGACTGAGCACAGTCCTATGGGACCACAGTCCCCTGCAGCCCTCGACAGGAACCTCGTGAAGACTTTCAACCAGAGGCAACTAGTTAAGCCAAATCCACATTCCTGGCCCACAGAAATTGTAAGACAAGAAATGGTCGTTGTGTTGATCCATTAAATTTTGGGATAATTTGTTACCACAAACTAGAAAACATACACTGCTATGTGCAATTTCTCAAATCCACACCTGTGCTGGGGCCTGACACTTAAGAACCAACAATATGCCGGTCAGCTGGCATTCCTGCCTGGCAGAGCTTTAATAAATAACAAAAACAAACCAAAGAAGTCTCCTTCTGTGAAGTTTTTATAGCACTTATTTTAAAAGCAACATTTAGAAGTCCATAATCATTACCAATATCCCTTCCTTAAAAGGAAACTCATGAAAGAAAAAGGAATTTGGGAATTTTGATTTCTTTTTAGAGAATATATTGAAGCATGTGTCCTCAATATGTAATGTCAAATTGGCTTGGCCAGTTCCCTCCCCACGCCTAGTCACAAAATGTGGATAGCCCAGTACACACAGAGCCTTTAGAGAGTCTCTTGTCTTTCCTTCCTTCTTTCCTATTTCTTTCTTTCCCTTCCTTTCTTCATATTGCAGATGAAACATTAGCAGATGGTTGCCCACTGAATAAAGTCTTCCGCCAGCACGGGTCTTAAACTTGCCTTTTTAACTTGAGCATCACTCCAAATCCATGTGTTCAGAACACGTTCACATAAGCAAGAATACTGTCCCCACATCGTTCGGTTAACTTCTTGCTAACTCAGCTCTGCAACCTAGTAGCAAAGTCCCATGGAGCAATGCTTCTCACCCTTCATTCCCATAGATCTGGGGCATCTGATTGAAATGCAGGTCCTGCTTCCACGGGACTGGAAGGGTGGAGATCTCACAGGAGCAGTAAGCTCCTGTCCTTCAAGGAGCAAGGTCTTATGTCTGGCCCCAAGCACCTGCCAACATGAAAGGGTGGATTCATTGACCCCTTACATTCTGCAATCTCATGATCTTCCCGTCAAATCTGCCCGTCCTCCTTCTCTGCATCCCCTTCTCTGCATGGCACTCCCACCCATTCCCATCCCCGTACAAATGCTCAAGTTGCCCTTCCCTACCCTTCCCCGGCAGCATCCCAACGTGGGCTCCACCTGCAACCTGTTGATGTCACCTCTGCCATCCTGTCCTTCCATGCACCTAGCTTGACACCGACCTCCAGTGTCCACTGCAGCCAGGTTCTCAGGATCTGCTTGCTGTTTTCTCAAACCAATGTCACCAACTTCCAGGGTCTTTGACAAAGCAAATTTTCCTTCTTTGCTTCTCTGCTTTAACCCTCCCGTGATTCCTTGAGGTCTCCTGCTTGCAGTTCTTTCCATTTCTTAAAAACCACAAGGTTTTCCAGCCTTAAAAGCCATCTCCCGGGGCCGGGGTTGTAGCTTGGTGGTAGAGCGCTCATCTAGCATGTGTGAGGCACTGGGTTCAATCCTCAGCACCACATAAAAGTAAAATAAAGGTATTGTGTCCACCTACAACTAAAAAATAAATGTTTTTTTTTTTTTTTTGGTTTTTAAAGGCATCTCCTAGGCAATTTGATTGGCCTGAAAATGTCGACCCCCAATCTCATTCCTCTGGATATGACTGTCCTCAGAGAACCTGGCCTGATCCCTGGAGTGGGCTGCATGTCTTTGTTATGCAGTCTGTTGGCAGGCTGAATTTTTCCTTCATTGATTGTGCTGATTTACTTAAGTTCCATGTGAACGTCTGGCTTATGCCTGGCCTAACATCCGTATTTGTTCTCGGGCATCCGTGTCCAGTACGGGACGGGCACTCTCAGGTACACAATAAATATCTTTTGAATGAATAGATATGTTCCCACCCATATTCAGAATTCCTAACAGATTTCCCTACCTTGTGTCCCTAAGGCTTTAATGGAAGCAAAGGTCTTCAAGGTTTAACATTGGCCCAACATCCACACGTTGCCTGGTTAATTACCGTAGCAACCTCCTTGCTGGGAAGGCCGTGTAGACTGTGCCTAAGTGTGATAATAATTATGGGTGGATGAAAGGGGCTTATGGCTCATGTATTGAAATTCCAAATAATTGACATTGGAATTCTAAATACTGACACAAACAACACACAGAGAACACGTGGCTTCCAGCCCTCCTCCCTCAGAACTTTAATCTATCTCAGCTTTTATTTTTTTAAACAACACACAAATTTAAAAAGTAAATTCTTGTCTATTAAAATCTGGACCAATCTCCGGAACAGACAAAAATCCAAAATCCATGGGGTGGGGTTCTTTTTGGAGGGGGGACGGAGGGCTGAGGAGCCCCATGTCCATGATGTTTTCCCTGTCACTCGAAGGCCACCAGGACAGATGTGTTTCTTTAGGACCAAGAAAGCTACGTCAAGATACAAACGTGTCATGTACAGCCGATCCCTCCAGCATTAGAGAAGCACCCTGTCGTCACATCAAGGTATGTGTGCCAACACCCAATAAGGGCATGTTACCAGGGCCGCCATTTTTGTTTTCCTACAGTAAGTCCCCGAACAGAATTTATATTTTAGGCAAATATAGGAATATTTTAAAATAGCTTTGAAATTTTTGTGAATCTTCAAATGAAAGAGGAGATCACAGGAAATGTTCGATAAGGAAGGCCCTCCTGGGGACACTGGTTCAATTAGATGCGTAGGCTTCCTCCTGGGAGGGACACGTGGTGCAATGTGGTCTCCCACCAAGCCCAGCAGCCTGTGGGACACTGGGGATGGCGTGCTCACAGGTGGTGTGGGGCAGGGGCTACCGTCTGGAGTTTCCACCTCTCAGAGTAGGAGGGTCCTTCATTTCAGCCACGTGTCCTGGCCTCCCTTGCAGCGGTGTGTAGCTCTGTGGCTCAATCCTGGCCAGTGTGACCCAAGCTGAAATGGGTCAAAGCAATTGATGGAAACTCAAATCATCCTATTAATAGAAACAGAAACAACACTTGGTGAAGTCCAACAGCCATTCATTATTTGTTTTTTGTTTTGTTAATTTGCAGTAAACTAGGAATGCAGAGCAACTTCCTCCACTTAATGAAGTATATCTACAAAGGACCCACAGGGAGCACCATTCTTAATGATGAGATACTTGAAGCTCTCCTGTGAAGACTGGAAACAAGGCAAGGATGTCCCTTTCCGCCACTGCTTTCCAACACTGTGCTGGAAGTCCTAGCTAATCCAATGACTTAAGAGAGGGAAATCAAAATATAAAGATTGGAAAGAAATAAGATCATCTTTGTTTGTGTGGGACATGATTGTCTTCGTAAAACGTCTGGAATCATCAATTTTGATAACCCTCCTGGAACTAACAAGCACTGAAAGCAAGATCACAGGGCTTGAGGTGAACACACAAAAGTCACCATATGTACCAACAATGGGCAAGCGGAATTTGACATTAAAAGCACAATTTCATTTACACTGGCATCCCCAAAAGTCACGTGATCAAGCATAACTCTAACTTACATGTATAAGATCTGCATAACGAAAACTTCAAATCTCAGATCAAAGAAGAACTGAAGGGATATTCCATGTTCATGGATAAGACTCAATATCATGGATAACAAGACTCAAGATATCAGTTCTTCCCCAAGTTGATAGTGGATTTGATGAAATCCCAATCAAAATTCTGGCAAGTTATTTTGTGAATATTGATAAACTAATTTTTGAATTATAAGGAGAGGGAAAAGACCCATTATAGTCAACAAAATGTTGAAAGAGAAGAATGAAATTAGAGGGTAAACACTACCCAACTCAGGACTTTGGTACTAGCAAAATAATAGAGAGATCAGTGCAACAGAATATATGACCTAGAAATACACACACAGAAATAGAGTCAACTGGTATTTAAGATGGGCAAAGGCAATGCAATAGAGAGCAGACAGTCATTTCAACCAACGTATTGGAGTCACTGGGAAGAAAATGCAAAAAGAAAAAAAGTGAATTTAAACACAGATCTTTCACCCTCCTCAAAAATTAGTTTAAATATACCAGAAATCTAAATATAAGAACAGAACTAAAATATTCCTACAAGATAACATAGAGGGACATCTAGATGAACTTGGGTTTGGCAATGACTTTTTAGATATAATGACAGACCCACAATCAATGAAAGAAATAATTGGCTTCATTAAACTTAAAATGTTCTGCTCTAAAAAGGTCACTGTCAAGAGAGTGAAAAGTCAAGCCATAGACTGGAAGAAAATACTTTTCAAAGGACACACTTGATAAAGACTGTTACCCAAAATGTACAAAGAACTCTTTAAAACTTAGCAATAAGAAAACAAAAACTCAGTTAAAAAAAATGGGCGAAAGATCTTAACAGATACCTCCCAGTAAAAGACAGACAGATGACAAATAAGCATAGGAAATTTACTTATATATTTCCCTGATGCAATGCAAATTATAACAATGAAAAGATATCACGGCATAAGTCTTAAAATAGCCAAACTCCAGGACAATGACAGTAGCAAATGCCTGGATGTGGAGCAACAGGAACTCGCATTCACGGTCGGTCTGGGTACAAAATGGCACCATCACTTGGGAAGAGTTTGGCAGCATCTTCCAAAACTAGCTGATCTAGCTATCACATTCTTAGATATGCACCTGAAGGAGTTGAAAGCCTCTGTCCACAGCTGATAGCAGCTTCATTCACAACTGCCCAAACCTGGAAGGAAGCAACCATGATGCCTTTCAGTAGGGGATGGGTAAAAATATCTCATCATCCTGACAGCAGAATGTTATTCAAAGGTAAAAGAAATGAGCAAAGGAGCCATGAAAAGACTTGGAGGAAACTTAAATGCATATTAGGAAGAAAAAGAAACCAATCTGGGAAACTAACATTGTCTGGTTCCTACCAGGTGGTATTCTGGGAAAGGCAAACCATGGAGATGGTGTAAAAGATCAGTGGGTGCCAGAGATCAGAGCAGGGAGAGGGTGCCCGGGAGGATTACAGAAGGCTCTTAGGACAGTAAAACCACCCTGTGTGGAAGTCCTAATGTTGGATACAGGTCATTGTGAATTTGTCCAACCCATAAAGTGTCCACCAAGACACTGGACCCTAATGTAAACTATGAACTTCGAGTGAAAATGGTATGTCAGTGTACCCTCATCAAAGGAGCCAAGCGTAGCGCTCAGGTGGAATGTCAACAGTGGGAGAGGTTAGAGGGGGAAGTGAGTGCATGAGAATTCTCTTTACCTGCTGCTCACTTTTGTGGTGAATCTAAAACTTCTTTAAAAAATAAAGCCTATTCCAAAAAACTATGCAACTCCTAGAAGAAAACATAGGGTCAACACTCCAGCATATAGAAACAGGCAAAGACTTCCTCAGTAGGACCCATAAAGCTCAGGAAATGATGCCAAGAGTTAATAAATGGGATAGCATCTAATTAAAAAGCTTCTGCAAAGCAAAAGAAACAATTATCAATCTGGAGAGAGAGCCTATGAATGGGTGAAAATCATTGCTAGCGACTCTTTGACAGAGGATTAATATCTAGAATACATAAAGAACTAAAACTCTTTACACCAGAAAATCAAATAACCCAATTAAGAAATGGGCAAATGAACTAAATAGACACTTCTCAAAAGAAGAAATCAAAATGGCCAATACATACGTGAAAAAATGTTCAACATCATTAGCAACTAGAGAAATGTAAATCAAACTACACTGAGATTTCATCTCATGCCAGTCAGAATGACAGCCATCAAGAATACAGATAATAATAGATGCTGGAGAGGATGTGGAGAAAGGAACACTTTGACACTCTTCGTGAACTGTAAGTTATTACAGCCATTATAGAAATCAGTATGGAGATTCCTCAAAAAATCAGGCATGGAACCACCATATGACCCAGCTATACCACTCCTCATTATTTATCCTGAAGAATTAATGTCATCTTGCTGTAGTGATACATGTACCCATATATGCAGCAGCACAGTTCACAACAGCTGAACTTTGGGACCAGCCTAGGTGTCCACCAACCCATGCATGGATAAAGAAAATGCTGTATACATAACACAATGGGGTTTGATTCAGCCACAAAGAAGAATGAAATTGTGTTATTTGCAGGGAAATGGAAGGAACTAGAGACCATCATGTCAAGTGAAATAAGCCAAATTCAAAAGGTCAAGGGTCATATGTTTTCTCTCACATGTGGAAGCTAGAGAGGAAAAAGGAAAAGAAAGCTGGGGGTGGATCTCAGGAAAATCCAAGGGAGATCAGTAGGGGGAAGGGACCAAGGTAGGAGCTGGGGAGGGAGGGGGAAGTGCTGGGGAGTGATGTTGATCAAATTGTGTTGTTATATATCGTATACCATGCGCATGGACAAATACGTAACAACAAATACCATTAATATGTACAACTATAATGCACCAATTAAAAAATGTGGGCAGGAAGAAAAAAACCTCAATCAATCAATAAATAATGTCTACTTAAAAAAATCTGGCACGTGCTTTTTTGTAAAAGTCCCCAACGTATTGGATGTTGGCACCCACGTTTGGAGTGAGTCTCCCTCTCAGCCCTCAGCTTGCTGTCCCACATGTCAATCATTCCTGGAAACGTGCTCATCAACACCTCCAGAAGCCTGTGGATGTCAGGCATCCTTCCTCCAGTTAAGCGGACAGTCCAGATGAACTGTCACATCGATGATGGTCTGCCTGATTTCCTGTTGACCTCAGTGTCCCTCAGATGCCTCTAAGAATTTGGGATGTGGCTGTGCTGAAATGTCAACCAACTGCAGATCATAAAGGCTCCAAATAAAAATTGCGACTGTCCTGAATGTGTACTAACATTTTCTTATCAGCCCTCTCCATTCAGTGTACAATTGATGCAGCGTTCCTAGGGATTAGCTTCTAGAGGAAACCCAGACTGGATGGACAGCCTATGGGAGGCTGTGTATTGGTTAAATGCAAACACCATGCTAATTGACACCAGGCACTTGGGCACCCGTGGGTGTGGGTATCCCCCGAGGGCCCTGGAGCCAGTCCCCTGAAGACACAGAGGACAAGTGTAGTGGTTACGGATTCACACCATATGACAAGTAACAGTAAACACAGCAACCACATCGGGAATCTGCAGATCAGCGCCTCTTCTTCTCCTGCAGAGTTCACATACAACCAACAATCCCCCGTGTGTCTACGGGGCTAAGGATCCTGCTTGTCGCTGCAGCATAGGCCTTGGCCCTTTAGATAGCATGTGCCAAGTGGCCCACGGGGCCAGCAGGATCAAATGCTTCTTCCCTCCACCTGAAATCAGAAGGTGTTAACTGTGTCTGGCCCTGGCTTTCTGAGCACTCTGGAAGTTGCCTCTAGGAGCCTGGCAGGCTTTGCCCTAAAGATGCTCCTTAGCATTCTCCTGCACGGAGAGGGTCGGGGAGGGACTGGTTCTCGGATGTAGCTGCCCATGCAGCCCACGCTCTAGATCAGACCCTGGCAGAAGCTGAAGGTAGGAAGTACAGCCTATCAGCTCTTCCCCAGCTTTTAATTGGAAATATTATTATAATCACTAATGAAAGATGAGGGACCAACCTATAACAGGATCCCTGTGCACAAGGCTTCAACGTGCACTGTCAGGGAAGTGGGAATTTTGAATACCCTCCAACTAACCAAGGTCGTCTCCATAAAGCAGAAGGTGGAACCAAAAAAATTTAAAAAGTCCTCTCCCATTTTATCTGAGAGGAGCCCTGAAAGGAGTAATTAAAATTGTTCTCTTTGATGGATCTCTTAGCATAACACCACTCAAATTGCTATGTTCGATTTTTTGTGTTTAATCTCAGGAAATATTGCATTTTTAAAAAAGAATGTTAATGTCCTGTAAAATGAACTCCAACAGTTACTACAAATACTTTGAATTTTGCTATCAATTTCTTCTCTGCGTTTGAGCCAATAAAACCACAGTAAGCAGTCTCTACTACAACGGCCACCTCGCCAAGAAGATAAATACATTAGAGACAGCCACGTCCCCAGAGATAAGAATGGATCTATGTTCGAATCCAGGATAAACTGGAAGGTGAGGCTATTCCTGGAAATCATTCAATGAATTTTGGACAGCGTGCAAGTTTTACTGATTTACGTTGTAGAAGATGGATGGTGGCAATTGGAGAGGAGAGCAGTGATTTTGCCATTGCCCAGGGGGAACATAAACCTCTTTTTCTAGAAATGCATCTTAATTGATAACTCTTCCATTGAAAGGATTAACCAATTAAGGTTGTCAAAACTAATAATTTTTCAGGAATGGGTCCAAGTCGACTTAAATGACTCATTTTTGCATCAGAGGGACCAAAATGCAAAAATCAGAGTGTTCTAATGCAATGAAAATAAAAATTAACCTCCGTCGTGTGTGTGCTTAAACTCTCTCCTCTGGCTGGCCCTTCGAGAGAGCTATGAGTTGGATAAAGGGTGGTCCCCAAAGGCCTATGTGCTAGAGGCGTGGTCCCCAGCTTGGTGCTACTGGGAGGTGGTGGAGACCTTAGCAGGTGGTGCCTAGTGGGGCCTTGGGTCAATGGAGGGTGCTCTTGAGGGGAATTGTAAGATCCTGGTCTTCCCCTCTTTCTCTTTCACTTCCTGGTCTACCAGGAGCAGCCATCAGGATGTTCTGCCTTGACCCAGGCCCCAAAGCAGCTTCCAAAATGATAAGCCCAAAATTTCGCTTCTCTCTAAGTGACGCTCTCACACATCTGCTGTGGTAACTTGGGGCTGGCTGGCACAATGGGGACTCTCCTGCTAGCATCTGGTCTGGCCTCAGCCCCACCCCACCATGCATCTGACAGTGTTCTGTCCACTTCTCCTCTTTCTAAAGGTCCATCCTTACCTATGCCCCACGTGGTCAACTTCTCCTTGAACTTCAAGGTTTGAGCCATGCCTCATTTCACCTCAAAAGCAGCTTCTCAGGCTTCCTGACCATCCCACCACTGACCTGGGCAGAGCCCACACCTCCCTGGGCCTCTGTGCACCCCACTGGCCCTGTTCATCTCACTAGCTGATGGTCTTGCCCAACACCCCTGGCCTGGGAGGACCGGGCAATAGAACTGTGTCCCTGGAACCAAACACAGAGCCCAGCCCAAGGTGGAGACGTTGAGGAAGTGCTTGGTAAATGAAGGAATTTTAATCATGACTCTTCCCGGCTTTGGACATATTTAAACCAAAAGAACTGAATTGATGCCATTATGAGGATCACCTCTCACTTTATCCGCAGGGTTGGATCTCATTCAGTGCCTGAAGTTGTATCTATTACTCTGCTTTCTGGTTGACACCGTGGTTTTATAAACAGCGCCCGAGTATCTACCCAGCGAACTTGTACCATCCAGCAACTTCAGATGGGCACACCCGGCACCTCTCTTCTCCTGCCCTTGAGGGTGTCGAATGGCGAAGGGTTTGGGAACAGGAGCAAGGGAGGCGTCTTTTCCTTTCAGCAGAGTTCTCTGAGCTTCTGTGCATTATTGCAACAAGAGACACTGAGAGATGAGACCACAAACCAGAAGTTACGCCCTTCTCATCTGCCTTCTGCACAGACACGGGTGTTTCTGGAAGACAGAGACTCCACCGACGTGAGAACGTGGGAAGGGGCATTTCCAGCAAAGCCAGGCACATTGGGAAAGCAATCTGCAGACCACGGCGTGGAATGGAAACCCCACAACTCCACAACTCACCAGTAAGAACTCGGATCAGACACAGGACTCGGACTACCCTGAAGAGATGCTCGGAAGCCAGCCTGAAGATTCTGCTTCCAGGAATAAGCACCACCAGACACAGGGCTAAACTTCCAACAGTCACTTGCCTCATACGTCACAGCCTGGTAGAATTCCCACCTCATAAGAGGAAACCTCTGTGACCACATTAAAAAATTTTTTTTTTTGTTAAAATTTCATTCCAGTTTTTAAGCACGTCCAGACCAAAACAAAGATTTTATGACTCTCTCAGCCTGCCAGAGGATTCCCGCCTCTGACCAACACCAAGAATCCCTGTGGCGGAGTTAGAGGTTCAACCCGTCCATCGTGGCCACCACGCTGGACACTGGCCAGAGGAAGGCTTCACAGCAATGAAGCGGAGTTTTAGGAATTTCACCATCGTTTAAACTCTCCTGTGCAGTTTAAGGAAAGCACTTCCGATGGTCAGGAGGGGCCGCAGGGCTGCAAACACAGGAAAGCGTCCAGGTAATTATATTTGCTAAAGATGCAAAATGAACCCAGATAAAATGTTGGTATCAGCTACTGAAGGCTTGGAGAGGTGTCAGTCTCATCCTAAGGATTATCAGGTCATTGGACAAGAGCAAGGAGAAGCAGGTGGACGTAAATTAGTTCTCTGCTTAGCTGGAATGGGGCTTTGGGTGGGAGGAAAGGTGTCAGATGTGAGGGTCTTCTAACTAAGTGACTAGGGATGAGACCATGATCTCCGGATGTGGGTGAGCTGAGGATCAAATGCTGCTCAAGTGTTTGGGGATGAAAAAAATAAAGAGGAAAAAATAGAAGTGAGATCATATGATTGGCTACCTGCCAGATGTGGGAAATACCAGTGATGGAAGCCATTCATCTATCCAGATATCCACTTGTCAGGTCTCATACAGTGCCAGAAACTCATCCACAGGTGAAATGAAAGGCTTATCTGTAAGGCATCTTTTGAAAAATGTGTGTATGATATAGTGAGAGCCAAAAAATGTGTGTACCTGAGTTAAAAAGTGTTTTATCATCAGTGACACAGATACTGCAATGTTTATTAGCAGCTCAATTCATAGAAGCTAAACTATGGAACCAACTTAGATGCCCTTCAACAGATGAATGGATAAAGAAAACGTGGTACTTATACACAATGGAATATTACTCATCCATAAAGAAGAATGAAATTATGGCATTTGCTGGTAAATGGATGGAACTGGAGACTATCATGTTAAGTGAAATAAGCAAATCCCAAAAAACCAAAGGTCGAATGTTCTCTCTGACATGTGGATGCTGACTCATAATAAGGGGGTGGGGATGGGAAAAATAGAAGTACTTTGGATTAAACAAAGGTAAATGAAGGGAAGGGAGGGGGATTAAGAATAGGAAAGACAGTAGAAGGAATCAGACATCACTTTCCTATGTTCCTATATGAATACACCACCAGTGAAACTCCACGTCATGTACAACACAAAATGGGAAGTTATACTCCATGCATATATGTCAAAATACACTCTACTATCACAGATACCTAAAAAGAATGTATTAATTAATTAAAAAATAAAAATATTGAGAGAGGGCTCAAGAGAGAGAGAGAGAGAGAGAGAGAGAGCTGTACCAGGCCTGAGCTGTGACTCAGTGGTAGAGTACTGCCCACTGATGTACCGACCAGCTCAGTACTGAGAGAGAAATGAACTTCATATTGTTGCCATTATGTGACTGGGTATCTATTCCCACAGTTTAGTTTGCCCAAACTGGTAGGGTCCTGTCCCTTTTCCTCCCACTAATACACAAAGGAGCTGCATTAAGCAGTTTGAAAATTGCTCTTTCAAAACTATCACTGACCTACAAGAAAAGAAAGACCAAGTTTGCAAAGGAGCTAAGGCTTGCAAAACCAGACAAGAGATGCTACAGGCAATTCAAATGGTTATCCTTGTGTTCAAGCAGCAGGTGCTGACCGGGGAAACTTAAGCTAGAAAAGCTGCAATTTACAAGTGACTAGGGACAGAAAGACCTTCAGAGGAAGATCACCTGTCATAAATGAGGAGCCCAAGTCCCCTGTCCCTGGGAGGGAGTGCAGTGGGGCCCTTGCAGTCTGGCAGAGGCCAACCCTTCTCCCTGGTGTGCAGAGTCGGGCAAGGTTAATAAACTTGTCCTGGAGACCGAGGAACCTGCTGTTGGGAAAGAGACAGGGGCTCCACTCTTGCCTTCAGTGTCCCTTCTTCAAGGGGCTACTTCCTTGGGTTGGGTGGGTTCTTGCTGATGTTCACCTTCAGGAGACGCACACGACTCTTGATGGAGCTCTCGGGAAAGGGAGGGCAAGCAGGACTGGTGACCAGGGCTTCACCAGGGTCTGGGTGACCTTGACAGGAGGATTCTTTCTGGGCTGCAGTGTGGCGGAGACCAGGCGGCCCCTCTGACCCAGCCACCCTGCTATTCACAGATGACGCTCGGAACGTGCGGAGAGTGTGGGTGTGAACCTGGGGGGGCTGATGGCAGATGACCAGGAGCAGCAAGGGGCCCCAGGAGCCAGGGTCCTCCCCTGGAGAGCGTAGATGAGCCCAAGCACCGTAGGGGCAGTCTGTGAGGCCACGACCTGGTGGCTCTAGGGAAGAGTCTGATTCCCAACAATGTCTACACCAAACAAGAATAACACCCCTGAGCTGTGAGACCACGGGATCCTGAAAATCGAGCACTGGGGTGGGTGTGGTGGGGTGTCGGGGTTCAGGAACCGTTTGCCCTGTCCATTCAATATTCACTGGATTCTTAAAAACAGCCACGGCCACTGTGGCCTCTCCAGGCTGCAGAGTGGACGCACCAGCTGCCCTTGGAAAACACATAAGGAGCAGACGCTCGCTCACTTCAGGAGATTTATAAGGAGATGTCAATGGACTGCCAAAAGCAGGCAGGGGGTCTACACCTTCCTTCTGAAAGGTAATGATATTTAAGCCCTAAAAAGGTGGAATAAACATTAGTAAGAGGATCCAGGTGGACCCTGGACACAGAGCACACGTTCTAAATGAATTCTCACCTCTTATCTGAACAAATGACCCCCGAGGCCAAAGACAGACCCGGCCCTTCCCAGGGGACTTGGGGGTTACTGCAGACCAGAAGAGAACATGAGGACAAGAGAGGGTAAATGTCATTGCCATTTCTGGAAAAAGAGGAGGGCGGATTCTGAGGCCCATTTGAGTCCCGTCTCAGGCAGGTTGTAAGAAGAGATTAGTTAAAAGTCTAGCGATACCAGGAGCTTTGATCAGCTGAGAAGCGGCCATTGCATGACCCTCATCTCCTGTTAGAAGGGGGCGTTAGACTCTTTGCTCGAGGAAAATGTGACAGAGGTAGAAAATGTGGACATCAGGCAAGCATTTGACCAAAGTCATGATAACATGTGGCCCAGGACAACTGGGAACAGAGACGGCAGGGGGAGTGTGATAGTCCACGGGCCTGGGGTGGCCCCATTTGACATGTTTTAAAATGTTGCAAAGGAAACTACAAATGGCATATTGACTAAAATTGCTGAAGCCTGGCAGAGCGGCAGGATCAAAAATTGTCTCAAGTTGAGTCAAAGAACCAACTAATAACATGAAAATGGAAAAAAAAGATCATTCCCATTAACAGGTTTTCATTATTATTTTTAGTGTCAATTTTTTTTTCTTTCTAATAATGGACAGAACCAACACAAGAAAGTTAAAACTATTTTGCAAATTCAGTAAGTTCCTTCCAAGTCCCTCGGGCTGGGTGGCTCACTGCATGGCCATGCATTATAGGACACCACATGCCTTGAAGACTGCAGGTGTGATCCTAGACCTCCTCACGTTGGGTGCACTTTGGTTTTCAACAACTTAGAACAGCTCAAAGAAACTGTGTTTTCTTTTTCTTAATCCTCTCAGCAGAGATCCTTTAAAGAACACCATTGCCAAAGTCGGTGATTCCTCCCGAGTTGTTCCTTGGAGGTCAACGGCACGGTGTGAAAAGCTGGCCCCCAGTCACACCGTCTGGGAAACCCTGGTCCCACTGGCCCTCAGACCTCATTCTGCAGGACTTCTCAGAGCCTTTGGATGGGATGTTCAGATATGCTAATGTCAAGGGGAAGCTTCCAGAAGGGGCTCTGGCAGGGGCCCGTCCCCTCACTCTCCCGAGCACCAGGCCTCCTGGGCCTCTGAGACCTTCCTGAGGACAATGCTGCCCATGTCTCCAGGCCCCCACTCCCCTCAGGCCTCTTCTTAGCTCCACCCTCCTAACAGGCCCAGGTGAGGGAGGACGGAGGCCCCCAGAGCTGGGCTGACCTTCCCTTCCTGAGTGTCCTCTGGGGAGCTGGGCAGTGCAGTGCCTGATTCTCCAGTGTCACCACTCGCCCTTGGGCTTGAGTGACAGGTGTTTGCCACCGGCAAAGGGTAGAGCCTCCAGGTTGCCAGGTCCTGTTTGTCCCTCTCGCGGGTGTCCCAACTGCTGCAGGAAGGGCTGATCACCCAGCAACCATCTCGTGGGGTTTGGAGAGGCTCAATAAGGATAAGGAGCTCTGGGTCCTGGAGACCACGCGCTCTGCCAGGGGCCCGTCCTGTCACAGCAGCCCATGCTTCTCAGTCTCACCTCTCTGTCCCCAGTGTGTGCCCTAGAGTGCTCACCAGGCTCCCCTCACACACACACACACACACACAGACACACACACTCAGTGTCCCAAACCCCTTGGAGGCCAGGGATGCCACGGGGCCCATGAAGGGAACAGGGTGCCCCGAGCTGGGCATCTCTTTCCTGCCTGAATGTCAAGGCCTCGTGAGGAAACGCCCTTGTCCCCGGGTCCCCTTCTCCCTGCCTCGAGGTGCAGCTACAGTCCCACGACCACAGAGTCAACACTGCATGCTCAGATGTCACAGCCAAGCCAGGAGGAGGACGGCCCTCGGTGTCACTGTCCTTGCCCCATCACCTGCCAATGGCGAGCCGACCTGCCGACTCCGGGTCATAGAAGGAGAAGCAGCTCCTTGTCTGTCACAGCTGGGTCTACACTCGGCCTTCGTCCCTGAACAGAAGAGCAGGACAACCTCGCACTCGGCACCCACATGGGACCGGATGTTGTGAGTCACCTAGGGAAGAGTCACAGCCCATCAGGAGGACACGTGAGCTCATGTGCAAAACGGCTTCGTTTCCTATCAAGGACTTGGGCATCCTCAGGTTTTGTGGTGGGGGCAGAGGTTCCTGGACCCAACCCCTCCTGGGCACCGCAGGGCGACTGTGCTCCTGGCTGATCTCCCCTGAGGTGACGATCTGCACCGACAGGCCCCTCCATGCCGCGTCCTTGCTCACAGTCCTCCGTGAGCATTGCTCTCGGGTCGTGTTGATCGCACGAAGCTTCTGTCCTGACGCTCCCATCCACGCTCCTTCCTGTAGCCGTTTCAAAACCGACCTCATCTCTCCTGCTTCCAGCTCCCCAGGGGCTTCCCGGGGCCTGAGAGGCTCACAGTGCCTCCCCACCCACAGCCCTCTCCAGAGTCGGGGTGGTGCCCCAGGACCGCCTTTCCACCACGCCCACCCCCCATTCTAGTGGGGGGCACAGTGGCTGCTGCCTGCCAATGGGTTACAAGGACACGATACGGGTCGTTCTGGAGGATGAGGCGGTGAAGACACATCTGTGTTCCTCCCACGTTCTCTTTCCCTGTCTCTGTCACAGGAAGGCCCAAGGGGAGGAGAAAGCACACAGTAGAATCACTGTGCCCTGAAGGAAAGCTCCCCAGCCACCAGAAACACCCCACCTCATAAGGAGGGTCATGAGTAAACTATAAAGCATGATAAGCCACCAAAACGTTGAGGCTTATTTGTTACAGCAGCTAATAGTACTCTAATTCACACTCTTTCCGTTGACTTAGAATAAAGTCCGGCATCTCTAACGTGGCTCCCCAAAATCTGAGAGTAGCTCATGCTCCATTCTCTCCTTACTGCAACTACATTGGACCATGGTGATGGACAACTGTACCTGTGTCCTTTGGTCCTCAAACAGGTCATCAGTCTCTGCCTTGACTAGAAAGGCCCTCCTCCCCTCTTTGCCTGGCAAATCACTGTCATGCCCTAGGGATCAGCCAGAATATCATGTCACAGAGAGGCCTTCCCCAACCAGCCCCTTGATAAGGTCACCCTGTTGTATATTCCCATGTCTCCCTGTTTTTGCCACCCAAGCACTGCTTGAACTCATCAATATCTCCACTTCCTGCCAGATCATAAGCTCCAAGAGGACAGAGGTGCTTCCACCTGGTTCGTGACCATCTCCTAGTCACTGATACAGTGCCAGATATGGAGAAGGCAATCAATTAATATCTGCTGAGTGTATGAACGAATGACCTAATAGTGTCAAAACAGTTTTCAGTGCCCCTGATTAGGGAGACTGCAGAACATATTATTTAAGCTTCAGGAGTTCCTAGCAATTTGTTTTAAAATGTTATTAATAATGTTATTGTTCCATAATCATCTTTCCCTCTTTGCTTTTGCCACTAGGAAACTCCACAGACAGAATCATAACCATCGTTAGTAACTGCACAAAGCCTGAGAACCTGCCTCTCTGGATATTCTCTTGATTAAACTATTATATAATAATCCAATCCTCATCCTCTCATCGTCCTGAGCTGCTTCTTCCAGTTGTGAGAATACTTTTTATAGGCTTCTCAAATGCTTTTCTATGCAGAGTAGCAGGCAAGAACTTTAAAGCTGCATTCTTAATGAGAGGGTTGGCCTATAATTTCTGATGCCTATACTAACTTGGGAATGAACTTGACCTCTTTCCGCATTTTGCTTGTATCCGTTGCACCTCCCAGGATGCATCTTAGAATAGATCTAAATTACATTGTTGTAGTGAAGGTCAGTGGGAGAGGAGGCCTATGTTTAAAAATATTCTGTATCGAAATGAGGAAATTTAAGAAAAAAAAAAAAAAGGTCTAATTCCCTCACATCACGATGAGGAAACTAAAAGCCGGAGAAGAGAAGCAATACTCCTAAGACCTGCAGGAGCTGGGCGGGCACCCGGTGAACTCGCTCCTAAGTCAGTGTGCATATGACAGCAGCTCCGGCTCCTCTGACTTTCTGCCAGGGTGTGGAAGGGCAAATAATGGACTCCCACAGTGTCCCCATCTGTACCCTAGGGTCCTTTACCTTTCATGGCAGAGGGACTTTGCAGACATGATTAAGTTAAAGGCCTCAGCTAGGGAGATGAGCCTCAGGTGTCCAGGTGGGCACTAAATGCAATCACAAGTGTCCTTCTGAGGACCTGGAGGCAGAGAGAAATTCAGTTACAGAAGAGGAGAGAACAGTGAGATGGAGAAGCAGAGAGTGGAGGGATGTGGCCACAAGCCAAGGAGAGCCTGCAGCCTTGGAACCAGGGAAAACCCAGACACCAGTTCCTCCCTGGAGCCCCAGAGGGAAGGCAGCCTGCAGGTGCCTTGATGGCGGGGTGGTGATAACGGTCTCAGACTTCTGTCCTCCCGGACTGGGCGAGGATACATCTGTGTTGTTATAAGTCACTCACCTATGATCCTCTGGAAACAAATTGACAAGGGTGGGCAAACTGTGGCCCGTGACCATCTCTGGCCCCTAGCCTGATTTTGTAAATAAAGATTTATTGGAACACAGCCACGCCCATTCCTGTATGCAGTGCCCATGACTGTCTTCACGCTACACTGGCGAGGTGGAACCGAAGAGTTGAGTAATGGCCTTGCAGGCCATATGGCCAGCAAAGCTGAAACCATTTACAATCTGGCCCTTTACAGAAAGAATCTGCTGACCCTGCTGGAAGCTGAGAATTAATTCCTCCCTTTCTCACATGTTTTCATTGTCCTTTCAGACTAAAAATAATACATGTTCATGATACAAAATTAAGGCTTCACAAAACTGCAGTACCTAGGAAGTCAACGTCCCCGGCGGCTGTTGTTACAAATGTGGGGTATGTTGCCCAATTTGTCCTTTTTCTCTACACATGTGATAACATTCACTATTACTGCTGTTGCTAGTCTGCATTTATTAAGTCTTTGGAATTCGTGAATTACAAAGGACTACATGCTTTGGAAAGATGATCAAGTTTGGACACTTGGTAGGAAGTGAACCAAGGGCAGAAATCTGGAGTCTACCTGGGGGGGAGGAGGTGGGTGTTACACACCAAGAGTTAGCACCCCTGCACAGGCCCAGATGCCCCCTCCCGAGCAGCAGTCCCTTAGCCTCTCTGGGCATCGATGTCCTTATCTGTCAAGGGGGATAATAAGACACACAGAGCAAGGTCATTAACAATTGCAGGAGATAATGACGTGAAACGTACCACACAATGCCAGACACGGACCTCGTAAAAACTGGCCGCCGTTATTTGCAATTGGCATAACGACGTCTTGGTTTAAAACAGCTAAGGAAAATAATTTTTTAAAAAATAGCTAGATGAACACTGAAGTTTTTAATTTTTAATTTTAAGAGCAATGCATGATTATTGTAGATCATTTGAATATGACAGAAATTATAAACTAACATTAACATTACCTTTAATATCACCACCCTGTGATTGCCTAATTTGCTATTTTTGTGTATTTCCTTCCAGTTTTTTCTCCTGTGTGCATATAACTCTGCTCATTAATAACAAAAGTGAAGTCCTATTATGTGTGAAGTTTGTCTTGATTCGTTTTTTTTCCCCCATTAAAACTGTACTTTTTTTGGAACTGGGGCTGTAGTTCAGTGAACAGAGCACTTGTCAACACATGTGAGGCACTGGGTTCGATCCTCAGCACCACATAAAAATAAATAAAATAAAGGTATTGTGTCCATCTACAACAAAAAAATGAAAACTAAAAAAAAATTTTAAAAACCTGTATTTTCCAGACTGAGGCTGTAGCTCAGGGGTAGAGCACTTGCCTAGCATGTGTGAAGAACTGGGTTTGATTCTCAGCACCGCATATAAATAAATAAAAATAAAGGTCCATTGATAACTTTAAAAACTTTTAAAAATATAAAACGATATTTTCCTGTGCCATCTAATATTTTTGGAAAACACTTTCCATCTCCAACTCATGTGTTTCCCAGATTTCTATGGCAAGAATTTTAATTCCACAAATATGTCCCAAGCTCCTATCACATGTCAGACACTCCAGTTGATAATCGAGAGTGAAGGAGGCCTTAGAAGTTTTCCCTGTTCTCCAGGAGCTGATAATTTCATAAGGAAACAACATGGCAAGCACATTGGCAGTTTATGATACAAGGTGGACTCCCAATCGTGGGCTGGGGGTGGTATGTTATACAAAGGGTTTTTCTTCCCTTTCCTTGAATTTTCTTCTGTGTATTTCCTCAATAAGATTGGCAAACATTACCATCATTTCAGGGGTAAAGAGATGGCAAGAATATTCTTTGCCACACACACACACACACAAAAAAAAAAAAAGACTTTTCCTTCCAGTGTGCACTCTCTGGGAGGTATTTTGAAAAACGTGTCAAGTCCCTTTAAAAAGAAAGGAAATGAGGAGATTGCCCGTGTCTGTCTCACCTTAGATAATAAAGGCTGGGTCGGCACCAGAATTGGAAACAAATTCTAGGAAAATCTCTGAAGTTTCCACAAGGTGATCCAATTAAGATCTGATTGGCAGCCGTGAGAAGCCCCGGCCCTGCCAAACCACAGGGAAATTTTAGATGTAGGAACACAAGAAATATCTTGCCGGATAACCAAATATTTTTTAAAAGGGCCATATAGTAAGGGCTTAAACTTTCAAGACATCATCGACTATTTTTCTTGCCCTGCAGCCAAAGATAACCTAAAACAAGGGGAAACACTGGCTGTCCCACGAAAGCCAGACAAGTAAATAGAAATCCGCAATGAATCTTTCTTAGCTTCAGCGAAGGCCAAGCCGAAAATCCATCTTCAGCACATGGCAATGGAATCTCTTAGGTCAGCTCCCGAGACCCCCTCCAGGGTGCTGACAGGGAACCCCTCCGGGCTCCTGCACATGGGCCTCCCCTGCTGTCCTCTGCCACTCTGTAAGGGGCCCCACATGTCCTGGGTGTCTCCCGCTTGAACTGCTGGCCCCAGAGGTGGTGAGCAGCGAGGAGGGTCCCTGGGTTGGCCCACTCTGCTCTGTAGGGCAGTGGAGGCCAAGAGGAGCCAGCCGATCCCAACACAAAGCTCTTCTAAAGTGAGAACAGCAACCTCAGACAAGAGCCCTGACTCCTTCCCATCTTGAATCAGCACATTGAGGACCAAGATAAGTGAGCTCTCCCAGGAACCTAGGAAATCCCCCCCAAATGGCCACTCCAGTGGATTATATGATCAAATCTCCTCATTCTTCTGTAAAAGACATCATTGTGCACGCAGTTTCCATTGTATTCTTAAACTTGCCCCGTGGGCCAGTACATTGTGAGATGATAGAATATTTGTTAGTGCCACGGAGCAGAATTAAGTCTTTCTGGCATGAGATTAGGGTGTCACTCAATCAAGAGCTATGGCCTAGGCATAAGGGCCTCTGCAATACTTAGTGGTGTCAATCATTTCAAGTGGCTGCATAATGGTTTCTTATTATGACTTTGTTTCGCTTTTCCCTGACAACTAATGATGTGATTATTGACCACTTACATATTATCTTTTCTTAAATTGCCCGAGTATCTCTTTTGCCCACTTAAAAAAAAATCGATTGTCTTTTTGTTATTGAGTTATAGGAGTTCTTTACATATTATCCATACAAGTCCTGTGTCAAATACATGTGTTGTGAATATTTTCTCCCAGTCTGTGGCTTGCCTATTTATTTATCTTAATGGTGTTTTAGTGGAAGCAAAAATTTTAAATTTCGATGAAGTCTAACATTCTTTTATGATGCATGCTTTCTGTACCCTCTGCAAAAACTTTTGCCTTCCCAAAGTTCATGAAGACATTTGCCTAGATTATTATTTCAGATCTTATGTCCATGTTGAATTGATTTTTTTTTAATGTGTGTGGTACTGGGGATCAAACCCAAGGATGCTCTACCACTAAGCTATACCCCCAGCCCTTTTAGTTTTTTTGAGATAGGGTTTCTCTAAGTTGCCCAAGCTGGCCTTGAACTAGTGATCCTCCTGTCTCTGGCTTCCAAGTAGCTGGGATTACAGGCATGTGCCACCACACTGAGTTCTCTGAATCCCTTTTTACGTATGCTATAAAGTAGGGATTGAGGTTACGTACATACTTGTGCACACATATACCTATGCACACAGACTGTGAATGTATGAATATTCCATGTTCCTGTGTCACTTACTGAAGAGATTTTCCTTGCCCCATTACACAGCCGCGGTTACTTAGCTACATGGATATGGGTTTATCTCGGACACTCTGTCCTGTCCCACTAACCTACCTGACCTTTGCCAATGCCTCGCTGACCTGGTTAGCAGTCTTCATCAAGTGCGCTGAGTCCAGCAACTTTGTCCCTTTTTCAAGATTCTTTAGGCTATTATCGGTCCTTTGCTTTTCCAAATAAGTTTTAAAATTGTAATATCGATTTCTGGGTAAAAGCCCTTAGGCACTATTTTAAAGGTGACGGAACAAGGTTTTGCTATGAAAACCACGAAAGAAGCTTTGAGGTGACGATCCTTGTGGCAAGAATGTGGGGGAGAACAGGAAATGGCCAGACAAGGAGGATGAGCCAGTGGAGAGACTGCCATAGACTGACTGGCTTATGTCCCTGCAAATTTGTAGGTTGAAGTCCTTGCCACCAGAGTGATGGTGCCTTTGTCATGTAACCAGGTGAGGCAAGATCATGAGGGTGGGGCCCTCAGAGCGGAATCGGTGCCCTTAATAGAAAAGATAGCGGAAAGTGTATGTCTCTTTCTCCTCTCCACCATAGGAGGGTACAGCAAGAAAAGAGCCTCCACCAGGGAGCTGCGTCAGCTGGCACCCGGATCTTGGACTTCCCCGTCCCTGTAGTCTGAGCCCCGCTGCCTGCGGTATTGGGTTACGCAGCCCAAGTGGAGGCTCTAGGCACCAAAGGGGAAAGACCACAGACCTCAAAGCTGACGATTTAACTCCATTCATGGGGCCATGAGAAGTTGCCAATGGCAGGCTGATCACACGCGTTCCACTCCACTCCTTTTCAAATGACAGTGAAGGAAAAATATTGTTGCCATCGATTTTAAGAAAATGAAAGAGGAGATACATCCATCAACTCCTTGAAGGTGGAAAACAGACGGGGAGATGAGATCCACCCTACACAAAACAGAGGAACAGAGGCAGCGGAAACCAGGGAGAAGCAGGCAGTTGGCCTTCCTGAGCCCAGAAAGGACCAGAACCCAGAGGCACTGATTCCCTGGACACGTGGGGCTGACCCCGGAGCCGCGAGGCCCCCTGGATCTCCATCCTACAACCACGGGAGAGAAGCGGCAAATGGAAATATAACACCAGGGTGTAGCTGGACACTTCCCAGTAGCCGCATCAGGAAAGAAAAATTCATTTTGATAATATGTATTTGCTTCCCTGATGCAGTTCTCAGAGGATTGGTTCCAGGACCCCCCAGAACACCAAAAGCTCTGGATGTGAAATCCCTGATGTAAAATGGCATAGTATTTGTGAATGACTTATGCGTCTCCTCTTGTACAGCTTGAACCATCTTCAGATTACTTATAATACTTACATACCACCGTTAATTGAATCCATGGATGTGGGAGGCCAACTGTGTGTTCAATAGATTATCATTTTAACCCGTGATCAATATTTAAGAGTTACTAATGAGATCTTTTGCCTTGTTTGTAATGTCCTCAAGATCCAGTGTGTGCTTTACATTTACAGCGTGTCTCAGTTCTGACCAGCCACCTTTCAAGGGTTGGGTGGCCACCAGGGAATCAGGGGTCACAGGACAAGACAGCATGAATCTGGTTCACAGGACCAAAGACCCTGAATGCAGACGGAGACACAGGCAGAGTCAGAGGTCCAGAGCTGAATTGCAAACAGGAGTTTTAAATAAAAATTCACATTCTGAACAGTGCAACTCCAGCTTCCTCTCCCCCCAGAACCAGAACACTGCCGTTGACCTTTCGTCTCCCTGGTCCTTGGTTCAGGAGGATTCTGCGTCCTTTCCAGGACCTTGGATGGGTGGCGAGCCCCTGAGAGAGCAAAAGGAAAACTTCAGAAATCAATAACTCCTAAGAACTAGTAGAAGACATTGTATCTGGAAAGCAATACCAGGATACCCCAGCAATGAAGAGGCATTTTGAAAGTTACAATATCATAACTAAGTAAAAATGTCAAAAAAGGTTCCATCATAAAGACAAAGTGCTCCTTCAGATGGGGCAAAGACCCAGAAAGCAACAATGAAAGGTAAAAGATAAGCAATTAGAGGAGCAATGTGGGAAATCCAACATGCAAAGGGATCCAAGGAAAAGAAAATGGGAAAGACATCGGCAGGAAAGTCACAAAGAAATAATAGGAGAACACTTCTCTAGGAGTGAGTGAACTTTTTGTTATCAGACACATCGTACTACTGGAATCTTAAATCTATGTACATATACTACTTTTATTTAATTGATTCATTTAAAAATAAGGACTATAGGGCTGGGATTGTGGCTCAGGGGTAGAGCGCTCACCTAGCATGGGCGGGACCTGGGTTCAATCCTCAGCACCACATAAAAATAAAGGCATTGTGTTGTGACCATCTATACTATATATATATATATATATATGGACTTTTGCTGGCTGTGGTGACGCGTACCTGTAATCCCAGCATCTTGGGAGGCTGAGGCAGGAGGATCCCAAGTTCAGAGCCAGCCTCAGCAACTTAGGCCCTAAATAACTTAATGAGACCCTGTCTCAAAATAAAGAGTAAAAAGGCCTGGGGATGTGTCTCAGTGGTTAAGCACCCCTGGGTTCCATCCCCAGTACCAATAAATAAATAAACAAAGAAACAATTATAAAAGGAGGGGAAGAAGCATTACAGTTGGCCTAGATGTCTGAAGACAGGGGTGATGGGGTTGTCAACCATTCTTGAAGAACATGATTTTGGTTTCTAGCATCTGGCAAATATAAATGATCAGAAGCAGAAAAGCCGCCCGAGTGTGCCCCCCACCCCACCTCCCACCTTGCTCCATGGCGTTGCTCCAGTGCAAAAGCAACCAAAACTTGCGGGCTTCACATTGCAGGAAATCTTGTTTGCACAGCAAGATGCTCTTGTTTAAATTCAGACTCTGTGGTCTAGACATTTCTTTGGCACTTGTCATCGTGATCCTGGAGAAATGGGACTCCAGTGAAAGGAAGGCTGGGAAGCACTTTAGACAATCCCCTGGAAGAGACTCTGCAGAGCACGCTCACAGCCACGACAGGCAGGACCTGTCTCCCAGGCCCAGGGCGCAGATTGGGTTGGGCACAGTCTCAGCAAAGCCCCAGGGAGCTCAGGCGTCCTCTCCATCACTGTAACCAGAAGGGAAGGGGTCTGTCTACAAGGGTCTTACTGGGTCCCAATGTTTGTCCGTTTTCTGTTGCTGTAACAGAGTCCCCAAGGTTGTCTGATCTATGGAGAAGACAGTTTTATTTGGCTCATAGTTGTGCAGGCTGGGGAGGCGTCAGCAGTTGCACAGATTCCGGTGAGGGCCAAGCACTGCTCCAAGTCAAAGCAGAGAGCAGGAGAGCAAGCAGCACGAGAGAGACAGAGAGAGAGAGAGAGAGAGAGAGAGAGAGAGAGAAGGGGAGGCAAACTTCTGCAAGAACTCGCCCATGCCCACGGGGAAAGCCTGAATCTGTTCCTGGGGGCTCCACCTCGGACTCCAAATGCCTCTTAGAGGCCCCGTCTCTCTACAACACCGGATGCTGGGGACCAAGCCTCAACATGAGTTTTAGTGGGAGAAACCACATTCAAACCAGGGTACAGCCCTGTCTTCAAGACCCACCGCATCAGGACAGGCAAGCTGGGCCATTAAATACAGATTCCTGGGCCTGACCCACAGCCCTGGAGGGGCGGCCCTGGGACCCACCCTATAACAGGAATCCCACCTACTCACTCCTGCCCACTCCCCTTCGTTCCCACGCACACCAACCCAAATCAGAGAACGACTGAGACCCGTGGGCACCCTGCTTATGTGGAACCACTGTGGGATTTTCCCGAATACTGACGTCCAAGAGCCACCCCCAAATGTATTGAATCAAACCAGAAGGGAGTTTGTGGGTGATTCTGATGGCTTTTCTATTTCAGAACCTTGAAGTCATAAAAAATGCACATTCCTAGGTTCTGTGCCTTCTGGGGCCTGGAGTGAGCCCGGGAATCTGCAACTGGACTGGCTCCCTAGGTGTTGGCACCCTGAGAACTCACCCTTGGAAACCCAGCCCCAGGTTCTCACGTTCACACTCACCTCCAACCACGCGGCGGTGAGGGCCCTTTGGTGTAGAACCATCTCACTTAATGGGCTGGAAGAACAGTAAGTGAGAATTTGGGTTCGGATATCCAGATGCTTCCTAAGAAACACTCATCTGATTGCATCTACGCTTGCAAGTTTAAAAAAAAAAAAGGCTCCCTAGGAATGAGGTTGGCCCTGGCCCTGGCCCTCCCCTTCAACACGGATCTTTTACTCCATTCCTTCTTGTTGAGAAACCTTGAGCACCGCTGCTGGGAGAGGACTATTTATTTTATCCATTTATTTAAACCATCTCTGCTGAAAAAAAAAAAAAAACCCAGCTCATCCTCTGCTGGGGACCTTGATGTTGTGACGGTGGGTGGCAGGGCCACATGTGTGAGTGTGTGAGCCATGCGAAGCCTCTCCTCCGCAGCACCGGGGACTGGCGCTGTGCCAAGGCCAGACACTCATGAGACATTGGATTAGGAGGAGCCCCTCAGCTGACGCGTGAGTTAACCCAGAGTCAAGGGAAGGGGTCCGAGAGCCAGCTCCCCGCACATGTGGGGGGCAGCCCCGGCCTGTGTGAGTGCAGCCGGGAGGCAAACCCCGCTCACATTCCCACTGCTGGAGACCAGATGGCACGGTGGCCCCGGAGGGGACGCCACGGAGGGAGCAGGGGAAGGGGAACGGGTCTCCTGCAGGAAATGTGGATGCGGTCTAGAGGCTGGAGAATGGCCCACGGAGAGAACGAGCCCTCCCCAAGGGCAAGTGTCCCCCACCGGGCTTCCCTGGGGACACTCCCACTGAGGCCAACACAGCAAGACTGAGAGCAGTTACAAAAATGACCGGAATGTGGCCATCTGCCAGGGTGTCCCCAGTGTGGCTAGGACAGCTCTGATGGTCCTCTTGCCCCCAGGGTGCAATGGGGCTCTCAAAGTCGGACCCTTAATTAATCCCCAATGCTCCGAGTGTGGGTAGCTGGCATGGAGGGTGCACCGAGAAGCACGTCCCCAGAACACTCATGCGCTCTGAACCACCCGAACGGGACCTGAGTCCATCCCTTGCACGGTTGTCATTGAGCCTCATGATCTGCTGAGGATGGCTTCTAACCTGAGCAAGGTGGGTCCTAGGAGGGGCACCTGGCAGGAGCAGTGAATCTTAAGGCAGAGGGAGTACAGCTGTACGGACATCTTAGTCAAACCGGAATCCTCCGGGACTTAAACTGCAGGCTGGTGGCAGTTACCATTTTGCAGAGCACCCAGGACATCACTAGCGTGGCAAGAAGACATTAATGGCAAGGGTGACAAGCTCGTGACCAGCATTTCCTGAGCACCTACTATGGACCAAGTCTGAAGGACTTAACACATGTTTATTTAATTGATGCTTAAAACAGTCTTGGTATCACCTCTACTTTATTGGTGAGGAACCTGAGGCCCAGAGAGGTCATAGTACTTGGGGGCCACACAGCTCAGAACTCAAGCCAGCTTTGAACCAGTGTTCGCGGTCTTCACTGCCCTTCACCCATATGACAGACAGCCTGATGTTTTTCAGTTCTGTTCTTTCTTAAGAAGAAAACGGATAGGATGAGGATGGTTTTGAGGGGATTCTGGGGCGAGTTTAAAGAGACCACGGTTAGAGCTCTTGGGCCCTTGTCAGAGCAGGAATTGCTCAGCCTCTTCCTGGAAAGGAACCCTTGAGCCAAGTTGCCCTGGGCCAGAGTTGCCGACAGGATGCCCCTTCCAGTGGCCCTAGCTGCCCTCCTGGAAGGTTGCGCATGCTGAAGACTCAGGACGAGCACAATGGCCTCCCGTCCCCTCCAGATGTGAGCAGGTGCACTTGAGCCCCACGCAGGGCCAAGGGGGGCCAGCTGCTTCTCTCCAGGTCACTTCAGGAGGCTCTGTGCAGGGTCCCCTCCCTTTTTAAAATTTCCAATGGATTTCTTTGTATAGCACAACTTTTTAAAATGTCGGATCCCATGGACCACGCTCAGGGAGCCACACTCTGGTCTAGGTGCTGTTGGTGACAGACGGAAGGCAGCCTCTCCTTCCGGGAGCTCCCAGGCGCGTCTGTTTCTGACACAGGATTAACTCACATCAAAACAAGGAGGGTCATTTCCAGCCTATAATAAGTTTTGTGCCAAAAAAAAAAAAAAAAAAAGTGTGTGGCACGTGACCCTAGGGCACTGCTTACAAGCAGAGGGCATGGACTGACTGGACTTCTGCCCCAGCACACCCCCTTGGTCAGGTGACTTGGAGCAGTGGACAACCTCCACAACCTTACGGGAACAACCTCCTTTCTGTTGAATCATTCCAACCACTGAACAAATGCGGAGCCATCTCTCAGATTGAATAACCAACTGTGATCTCATCCTTCCCAACGATTGCACCAATGTGTCCCTCTCCCTAGGGACAGTCCTCACGCCCTCATGTGAGGTGCCTGCACAAGAGGGGTACGGCTCCCCTGAACCCTCCCACTCCTCATTCAGGGCCACCTGGACTTCCTGCACCGTCCTTGACCTTTGGGGATCCAGTGGCAATGGAGGCAGAAGGAGTCTCACGTTGTCACCCAGCTGGGTGACAATCGATAGGCACAAATCTGAAGGAGACTCCTGTGAGTGTGTCCCCTGTTTGTATTCAAGTATCCGCCACCCCCAGTCCCCAAGTGTCTTCAATGCTTTCCAGGGATTTTAAGACCTTGAGGTCCCTAGGGTCAGAGCTTGCAAACTAGAACCCCTACAGAGCCAGGCTTGTCTCCATGACGACTCCCCAGGAATAAGCACTGGGTAATGGATAAGGGGGCGGCAGGTGCTGTGGGCTAGGGGGAGTGTGGGACCATCTTCAACTGGATGGGATGACCACTGCCCAGTTTGGTTGGAATACAAGCCTAATCTTGCTTCAAATTCTGGTTTTTCAAGAGAAGGCAGAATCTGGCTTTTTATGGGAAATCTCCAGGCAATCTAAATATTGGCTACTAAATTACATTTTTTTTTCAAATCAGAAGCCAATCAAAATACATATACAGTTTGCAACTGCGGCCCTGTGTTTTCATCCTGACTTCAACCTCCCTTAGATTATCTTTCCCAAGTTCCCCAGGATTTTATTATTTCCTCTTTGTTCTCTTTGGCTCCTTGCTAGGTTCTTGGAAATTGGAATAAGGAGATGGACGGACAGAGAATAATGCTTTGCCCATACCCTGAACTGAGTTTTATTACCTATTTGTATCATAATTGTGAGTCAAGAAGATTTTTTTTATCCCCTATTCTTTCTTTAGCTTGCTTCTGTTCTAAATCAGAGCACAGAGAATTAAGTTCCTGGGTCACCCAGCAAAAGTTCATCCTCCTGCCCAGAAATAGCTAAAAGAGCTCCCTGCTTTTAGGTCAGATGTTCAGCTCGCCTTACGTGGTACATAACGTTCCACAGAAAGAGTACATGTCACTCATCGGGCTGTGCTTGTACCTTAGTGTTGGGTAGGTCCCAAACTTTCCTAAAAGACTTGCTACTGAGAACCTAAGCCCTTGGAGCAATGATGGGGTAGAGATGGCAGCAGTCAAGGAATCCACAGAGCAGACTAATACTAGCAGTTAGTATTGAGAGAAGAAATTCCCCACCTGAGGAGTCTGACCAGGCAGTAGCATGGCCACAGGAGAGGGAGACACCAGTCATGGCAGGAGAGGTAGAATCTTCAGAAAAGTGGGTCTGGACATGTAGAATCTGTGGGTGAATGTAGGAGACCAACCTTGCACGTGACTGAGTCACACTCCCCGGCTGGGTGCTGAGGCGCTCAATCACAGAAATGTGGCAGAACTCTCCCCACCTTTCTTGGGTGCTAGGGTCGATGTCTCGTGCATGGGTGTGTCTTGCTACAGCCCCATGGGTGAAGCTATGCTCACCTGTTCCTTTGTAATATAACCCCTTGCCCTGTTTAGGAAAGAATCTTCCATGGAAGTGCTTTGTGTGTGTCCCCTTCTCTTATTGTGCCCTTGGGTGTGGCCTACCCAGGTGTCAGTCAACCTGCTGACAGTGAACATCATGAAGATAGACTCAGCCCCCTGAAACCTGACCCCTTGCCTCATCTGAATAGCTTCTCCTCAATAAAAGGGGTCAGCGCCTGCTCTCGCTCTCTCTCTTTCTGCGGACCCTTAAGGTCAGAGGAGCCATCACAGCGACCCCAAAGAAAAAGAAAAAAAAAAAAAAAAGACTTGCTACTGAAGTCTCACAAGGAGCTGAGAGGGACGTTCACCGTAGAACGTGAAGGTGAAGAACACTTCGGAGTTCGAGGTGCTCGCCAATGTCCACAGCTGCTCCATATTCCCAGTTAAGTGGACCCCATGGCTTGTTTCAGCCAAGGCAGTAGGACTTGGGTCAAAGTGCTTAAGTATCTGGTGCTTCTTTTACCCTCTATCTTCTGTCCACATGACTCAAAGCATTTGGTTCAGATGGCCCAGCCACACAATGATCCCTGAGTCACTGCTTGGAGGAGAGCTGTCATTGGAACCATCCGACACTCAGTGGTTTGCACAAATGAGAAATAAACTTGTATCAAGATGCTGGACTTTGCAGGGTGCTTGCTGTAGCAGCTAGCGTTAGTGATTATGACTAATACCCAAGAGAAATTGGAAAGACCAGTCAAAACAGAGCCATAAACCTTTCCATAGCCACTGGGACAAGCTACGGAAAACGGAAGCTGTTGCTATTCCACTCTTGTAGGAAAAAGATCCACGTGAATTGCTATTCCCAGGTCCTGAGGCAAAGTCCAAAGTCACCAGAATTCCTGCTCTTGGGGGTCTCATCTGGAATGCATGCCCTTCCACTGCGGGCAGTTCAATGGGTGAGCCCTGGTGACGAACAGGCAGCTCGAGAGCTTCGCAGTAAAAAACCATCCTGATAAAAAACATGTTTTTCTGAAGACCCTGGAGCAAAGGAAGACTCCAACTCCCATCCCGAGAAACACACCCAGCTGCCTGCCGCAGGTGAGGAAGAGAGGCCCAATCATCCAGCTGTAGAGAAAGACCCCAAGACACAGCAAGAGGCTCAGATCAACCTGGTCACCACCCCAAAAGCCAGTCTTCTTTGTCCATGAAAAGAAAAAACAAAAGAGAAACCGAAGCTGAGTGCTTAGCAAGCCCACCGCCCTGGGGGCCTCCCCTAGGAGGGAAGGAGGAGGCAAGGAAAGAAGAGCTGCAGGTCCTTCCTTGACACCGATGCAGAAAGAGGCACAGTGTAAGAGGCCCGGATTCCACCTCTTTCTTTTTGTTGTTGTTGTCTTTGGTACTGAAGAGTGAACCCAGGGGCACTTAACCACTGGGCCACATCCCCAGACCCTTTTTGTATTTTATTTACAGTCAGGGTCTCACTGAGTTGCTCAGGGCCTCACTAAGTTGCTGAGGCTGGCTTTGAACTCATGATCCTCCTGCCTCAGCCTCCCGGGCCGGGAGATTACAGGTGTGTACCAGCCTTAGTCAGTATTTGTGGATTAACTTTTCATCCTCAGCATGATGTTAGACATCCTCTGAGCCTCCCCATTCACCAGTCAAGTAGGTAAGAAGAACTTTATTTTCTGCTCACTTGGACCAGGCTGATAGGAAGCATTAAGTCTGATCTTTCTCAAGTGCCATTGCCCCAGGCCTGAATGATCAGGATGGGTCTCTCAGGGGTCTTTGCTGCAGGGCCCCCAGGGCTAAGGGTCAGGAAGCTCAGCAGGAATTGCGCATCCTGACTCTTGACTGCTGTTCCAGACTCTATGCCTAAAATGAAGACTCCAAGGGCCCCACTTTGGTAACGTGCCCGCTGTCTGGCCGGGAGAGTGGGGCCCTTGATTGACAGTCTACCATGAGGGTGAGCTAATTCCCTGGAATGCACAGGACTGGAATGAGGTAATTTCCTGGAAAGGAAATGGGGTGCTATTAGCATGAATGGGGAGCAGCAAAATCAACAAACGTCGACTCCAATTCCTCCCTAAGTTCGTATGTTTGATTTCAACCCAAGACTTCTGTAGACAGATGCCTTAATTCAAAGGATCAACATCCAGGGAACAGCAGAAAATCATCCCTTGGTCCAGTCACCAAGAGAGAACTCGATTCCACATGGCGCCCCAACGCGGCTAAGCAGGGAACCCGCTGCCCAGCTCCACGGAACTGTCTCCAGGTCCCATCTCCTGACCCAGGGCATCCCTTGCCCCTGCTGCGGGAGAATTCTTGGGGGCCTGGGGGGAGCCCCCTCAGTACCACGGGAAGAGTGTCTCAAAACTGACGTCCTCCAAGTTTGGGGAGTGCGGCTGCTGGGCCAGCAGTTGGAGTGACAGTTCCTGCAGGACTGTGCAGGGAGGGACAGGGAGAGGGAGGGGAGGGGACGGAGGAGCTGAATTTCAACGGTGAAAACGCTTTCCTGAAAATACAGCACCTGTGTGCAGTAGGTGTGGGCATGACTGACCTTCTGTCTTGACTTGGAGCTGGGAATGGGTTTTTTTTGGTTGGTTTTTTTTTTGTGTGTGTGTGTGTGTGTTTTAACAGGAAAAAGGAAATACTCGGCTGTGGAGCTCTCAGCAGCAGAGGAAGTGCCCAGGCGACCTGTCATGGCGGGATTTATAGTCTCCGAAGGGCTGGAGCAGGCTGGGAGAGGGTGTGATCCGCTGATGGCGGGCCTGGCACCTGGCACGCGTCCATGCTGACTGAGCTGTGTGCCCTGCGCTGCTGGGACCCCCTGGCCACATCTGGGCGGTAGAGAGGAAAAGAGCAGAAAGTCAGGGCGCAGAGCCCGGAAAGAAACAGCAAGAACGGCTGCGGGGCAGGGGACAGAGGCAGCCGGCCTCCCTTCTCGAAGAGCCCACTTGAAGCACTGGTTGAACTTGCCCTTCCATCCTGAAACCCACAGCTGTCCTCAAAGCCGACTCTGGAGAGAAGACGGGTCCCCTTAGATGTTGGGGTTGGGTCCTCTGGGAAATGCACAGGTAGACTTTAAGGGACAGAACCAGGTGATCTGTCTCCCATCACCGTCCTGGAGCCTCCCCCAGAAGAACAGAGGCCAGAAAGGAAAAGCCTCCAACCCCCTCTCCAGAGCCAATTAGGCAGCCAGGCACGACCCACCGTCAACACGACCGTCAACACGGCGTACCCGGGCAGGACCACAGCAGTGTTTACAGAGCCAGCGACCCACGGGCAGGGTCCATCTGGGCAGGCTGGGAAGAGTCAGCTGTTTTCCTCTGGCTCCCCTCCTCCAGGCCCCTCCAGAAAGCCCACACATCTGTACACACGTTAAAATAAATACACATAAAAGAGGGATCCACGAGCGGGGAGCCCCTCTGAGGCTCTCCCCTGGGTGGACCCTGCCCCAGGCTGCTCTCCTGCCCCAGGATGGCCCACCCCAGACACACTCCAGCTGTGGCACCTTCAGGAAGTGTGGGAACTCTGCTTTGTGGCTCCCCAGTCAACACAAACACAATTTTGAGGTCCGCAGCACCAATTTCCTTTTCCCCCAAAGACATCTACACGTTTCTGAACTCAGCTCAGAGGGCGAAAGGCCTGAATTTCTTCTCAAGTTCATTGCAAACCCTCCTACCCAAGACCTCTCCTCACCCCCTTCCCCCGCAAGTTCACCAAACATTTTTCTTCTCCCTTCTTCTGCTCTTGGAGGACTTGTTCTTGTCCATTTTCCAAAATTCACTCACTTAGTATGGAGTCCCATGGATCACAGGGATGGAAAATACCAGCCTCACTGCTGGGGACCAATGGGCCATCCTGCCCCGTGGCTTGTTGTGGGCTTGATTGCAATGGGGGCCAGGGCAGGGAGTGGGGGTGAGGCCGAGCCAATTCAGGATGTGGCTAAATAATGACAGAGGAGCTACAGCTTGGCCAACAGGAAGAGGAAGCAGGGTAAGGCACGGAGCACTTGCCTGTAGTCGGCAACGGCCAGGTCGGTCGTTTCTCTCACTCAGGTCTCACGGTATTAGGTGCCACGTCCATGGGGTTCAAGGTCATGGTAATGAGCATGCTGGGGAGTGTGCCAGGAGCTGGCCTAAGCCCTAAAACATCAGCCTCCCTGGGCTGGCAGCTGGCAAGGGCCCCACCCCTGGCAGACACGTCTCTCCATCTGCGAAGGTGCAGGCCACTCCTCTGGACAGCACTGCCCACTGGACACCTGCAGCTTAGCCTTCTCAAGCCCCAAGTGCAGTGGCCTCTGACACTTTTTGATTTTCAAATTCATGTACCCCTTTGCACAGTTTTAAGATGGGTGATTTTTTTTTTAATCTTTCATTGGAAATTTAAATAGCTGCAGAGGATGTAATTCCTACTGTAAATATTAGTGTTATGAAATAAAACCATTACATCATCATTTTAAATGTTGCCCATGGACTCAAAATGCCAAAGCAATATGCACACCATTATCAATTTTAAAAATACACGAGGGAGCTGGAGGTACAGTTCGGGGGTAGAGCACTTGCCTGGCATGTATGAGAAGATAGGTTTGATCCCAGAAAGCAAAAAATAAAATAAAATAAAATGCATGCAACAGTCTTCTTTGCTAACTTACTATTCTATTTCCTCCTTGAGCTTATTTCTTCATACTTTTTGGCAACCAAATATGATTTTGTGTTTGAAAGATTTTTTTTCATAAATGGTCATCACTGTTTTGTGCTATAGGAAAATATGTCATTTTAATTTTGTTATCATGTCTGTAAGTTTTAAACAGCTCTTTGTAAACCAAGTTTTAACTTCAATAATCACCAGACTATAACTGATCAAAACAACATAAACATATTACAAATTTTCATAAATAAATGGAGAGGAACTTTTTTTTCAGTGAACTGTTATAGCCATGGATGAAAATTATTGCTAAGACGAGACACTGTCCCAAATCACTTCTACTTCCTACTTCACTTTTTTTTTTCTTATAAATTCTTTTTTTTTTTAATTGATGCTACTTTACATTTTGAGAGAGAAAATGTTCTCCAAAAATCCAAGACATCCAAAAATTACACAATAATCTTTTATGAAAAGTTAAAGCCAGGCATGGTAGCACATGCCTGTCATCCCAGCGGCTTGGGAGGCTGAGGCAGGAGGATCACAAGTTCAAAGCCAGCCTCAGCAACTTAGTGAGGTGTTAAGCAACTTAGTAGTACCCTGTCTCAAATTTTTTAAAAATCAAAAAGGATGGGGATATATTCCTCAGTGGTTAAGCACCCCCTTGTCTAGTCCCTGGTACCAGAAACAAAACAAAACAAAAAAATCAGAAATAACCAACCAGCTGACCAATCAACTTGTTCCTCCTTCAGCCTTGTTGAAAGAAAGATTAGAAACCATGAGACATGAAATTGGATGTGTTACCCAGACATTAGTCATTCACTGTCCTGATTCTGGGCAATATATCAAAAAGAGGATACCAAAACTTCTCGTACAACCCCTAATCATACCTGCTACTCATTTACTTAGAGGCCCCTTGTTTAATTTCAAAAATGGGGAAAATTAAAATACCTGTTATTTTAATACATTTTACCAATGCAATATTTTTGCATTCAAATGGGGATATAATTTACATACAATAAAACTCAGCCTTTTAAAGTGGACAGTTTCCTGGGGTTTAATATTTGCACAGAGTTGTGCAACCATCACCAGCACTATCTAATTCCAGAACATTTTCATCACTCCAAGAAGGAATCCCGCATCCATCAGCAGTTACTGCTTGTTCTCCCTTCCAGCCAAAACAATTTTTAATAAAATCACTTTATCTCATCACATCTATTTTCATCAAAAGCGTGGCCTTTCTGATGTAGGTCATTCAGCCCATGGAGGCGTCTGCCATATAACCTATTTGGCAAGGCCGTCCACGTTGTCCAGCCAAGAAGCCGAAGCAGATCTAACTTCAGTTAGGAAAAAAACAAAACAAAACTGACTTTAGTTTCAAACAAATGTCTTAAAATGCATCCCTTCCCAATCATCCTACTTCTGAATTCTAATTCCAAGATGAGACATCCACGTATAGGCAAAGGATCGGCAGACCAGCTGACCGTCTTAGAGAAATCCAGATAGCCCAGCACTGTGTCATATATTCAATGCCTCCGGACCAAAGAAGGCCTCACTCTTGCTGAGCAAAGCCCTCCGGACTTTATTTGGGTGGAGGCTTTCTTTAAGAGGCATACATTTTTTTACATCATTTGGGGGATGGAGAAAGTGAGGTTGTTGGACAGAAATTCTCCTCCTGCTGCTTCGCCCTTTAAAACATCTGAGCTCAGGACACCTCTGTGCTGCCCGGCACCCCTTTTCTGAACGCTGCATCTCTTAGCCCTTAGCAGAACTGCATGCAGCACAGGGAAGCATGGTGGATCACAGGTGCACAACTCAGATCCCCTTCTAGAAGGCCCTGCTGCCCCACTGTGGGAGAAAGGCCTGCAGATGGCCTTCAGCCTCATTGATGGGGAGGCCAGCCTGGTCTGCCTTTTCTGCCTGGTGGAGCCACTTTGGTGGGTAGTACACGCCCCAGCACCCCATGGGTAGCCAAGCCTTTGCAAGGTCTGTATGGAGGCTTAACTTCTGCTCAGTGCTGTTTCCTCCTTTGACAGAAATTGATCCCTAGTAAATATCTGGCACCCCGAACTCTGCCTCGGCTTCTGCTTCTGGGAAATCCAGGCTGTACCTCAAAGTTGCTGACCTCTGTGCAGGTCTGTGGCATCCAGTTACAGAAGGTCCACCGACACTCATGTGTGCAAACCTAACCCCATTGGCCCAAATGCTTTTGTGCTCCAGAGCAAGACCCCACAGTGAGACTCAGAGCAGGTGAGAAGTGCTGTGACCTTCTTCAGCCAAGCGGAAGAAGAGAACCCCAAAAGAAGAGTCGGAAGAAGAAAGGGGGCTGGCACCCATCACCGCCTCATTCTTGGGTAACACCCCTTAGGAGAAAGTCACAGAAAGTTGACTCCCTGAAACTAGCTCAATCCCATAGCCCCTGGGGAGACTCTGAGGGCATCTTAGGAGACACAGCCCTATGCAAAGCTCCTGCCTGCACCAGTTATCTTCACAATAACACCACACTGTGTCTTGATCAGTAGGCACACCTGCCTTCTCCACCCCTGCTGAGCTTCTGAGGGGAAAGGACAGATCGTGACTCATCGATTCACTCCTGCGGAGGGTCAGGTGACCATTCACCAATAACATTTTTTATAACAAATGAGCCCCGAGTGCTTACTGCACGCTGAAGTCACATGGATGAGCCAGAGCTGGTCCGTACCCCACTGAGCACACAACTGTGCAAGAGAAACAGGAAAGAGCACGGGGAGTGGAGAGGAGCCCAGCTGTCTCAAAGACGGCAAGTGTCCAGACAGACTTGACTCAGCCACGCTCAAGCAGAAAGCCGTCTCTTTTTATTATTATATACCTCTTTCGAAATCTCAGTGTTCCTTTAGACAGTGACAGTTGTCATCTGGTAATCCAATAAAATTTTATTTAGCTGAAATGATGGGGGAATATTGGAGCGCCCACGTTTTCCTCCTGTCATTCGGATACTTTCGAGGGTCAGTCTTGAGTTCATTGACACAAACACTCAGGAGCTTTACAGTTATAAAATAAGGTCTGCGTTGAATGATTGATCTGAAACCTCTAATAGGTAATGGTACTTTTTTGGCCAGTTTTCACCTGGAATTTCCAAGAACTCTGAAATAAGACAGTATAAATTAACAACAGTAACAGGCTGACATTTCTTAAAAGCTTGTTTGGTTCAGATACTGCTAAGTGTCTTAAGTTTAACTTATTATTCACTCCTTGAAATAATCCTATGACGCAATGCTATTACTGTCCTCTTCTTGCCCGAGCTTGGAAAGATCCAGAAACAGCCGCAGGACACACTGCCAGTGGGTTACAGAGTGCAGAGTGGGACCCAGACCCAGCTGAGCCTCACCCCACCAAGGCCCTGTGTCCCCAAGACACTTCCTGCCATCTCGGGGCACAGTGTCCTCAGGCTCTTCAAAGCCACAGGTCAGGCTGCCCGGACAGAATTAAAGGCCCAAACCAGAAGGGACCTCATCTAAGCACAGAGGGTCACAAGCAGCTGTCTCAGTAGCCACATAAGCTGTTGGTCTCTCTCGACAAATCCATTTTCAGAATATCGGAAAATGTTTGTCAGGCACCCCTCTGCTCCGTGACCCGGTCGTCCTACAGGTCCCAGGTTCAGAGCTTCTCCACGGGCTCCTCTGTCCCTGACATGTGTGATCAGGGCTGTGTCAGTCAGCGACTGTCACTGTAATGAAAACCGAGAATCAACTTAGGAGGAGGAAAGGTTTGTTTAGGCTCCTGGTTTTGAAGGTTGTAGTCCATGACTATTGGCAGTTGCTTGGGGCCTGTGGTGTCACAGTTCACGGTGACAGGAGCACCTGACTCAGAGAGAGACAGCAGAGGGACCTGGGTCCCAGAATCCCCTCCAGGGCCCGCTCCATAGGCCTAACTCCCTCCCACCAGGGCCACCTCCTGAACCCTGCTTTCAGGGGCAGACGGCCAGCATCTCATTGGAGGGCTCTTCTGCCCAGAGGAATCCAAGCCACCCTAAATAGCCACCCTAAGTCTTAATATCTTAAATAATTAAGTCACTCTAAATCTTAATATCTCAAATAATTAAGTCACCTTAAATCTTAATATCTCAAATAATTAACAAATAATAAAACACAAACAGAAATATTTTTACAAAAGCGAAGCCCCCGGTCGACCTAGCCCACATGAGTTCCTGAACTAGACAGAGACAAAATGGCTCCAGTGGTTTATTTAAGGGGGTCCATCCAAGGCAGGGGTAAGGTTTCAAGGGTGAGTCTTGCATCATGGAGTCTTGCAGTCAGCAGGGTGACTGGCATCGTGGGAGGTCAGACCCATCTCAGGTGCTGGTTGGGATCTGGCAGAGCTTGAGGGGAAGTTCACCTGCATCAGGCGGTCCATCCCTGTGGGGGTGCCACGGGGAGTTCCCAGTGCCAGACTTGTCCCCTCAGGAGGCTACTGTGCGCAACAGACAGCTCAGGACACCTCGCACCACCTGCCAACAGCACCACGTGTTGACGACTAAGCTTCTAACTCGGGGGCCTCCGGGGCATTCAAGATCCAATCGACAGCAGGGCTCAGACCGTCACACGTCTGGCCTCTTCCTCGCCCCCCAACTCTGATTGTGTGTACCCTCTGCCGACACTTCCACCTGAGCATCTGAGGGTTTCTCACACTTAGCACTTCCAAAGGGGACCTGAACATGTCCCCTATAAAGCCCTGCCATTTCCACTCTCTCCTGCTTGTTTGTCAACGTCTTATTGGGTTTGGTTTATGCCACTTGTAACTGTGAGTCCTGACTAATGTGACATAGATGATACTAATAGCTACCATTCATTGATCGCCTGCCAGGTGCCAGGCGGACGACACATATATGACTTGTAAATCTCACAACCACGGGACACAGTTATTGCAGACTGAATTTCTGGTGAGTAAAATGCGGCTGAGAGTGGACTGGTCTGTTCAGTCCGCATTGGGACTTGTTGGGAGGTGGCAGGACTGGGACTCAAACTTGCTCCCTCTGGCCTCCGGAATTGGTCTTCTCACCCTTGCCCCAGGCTGCTCCGTCCAAGGCCATCCACCAGGAAATAACGACTGTTCCCAGGGGCTCTGGCTTTTCATCACTTATATCAAAATAAAATGGGATGATTTCCAAGTGAACCATTTCTTAGATCTTTCAAATTCTTGTCAAACTCACCGCTGCCATTTATCGACAGGTCATCTGCTGCAGCCAACCCCCCACCACCAGCAGCAGGAGCAGACACCAGGGGGTGGCTGGGCAAGGAGACTGAGCTGCCCTACGATGCTCTCGGCCCTGCCACCCTGGCTCTTCCTTCCTCCCTCAGGCTGACTTGGGCTCAAGGGTGCCAGATGGAGTCCAAAGGAACTCACCTGTGGCCCCAGGGCCTCCAGCCTCCAACACCTGTGCAAACCCTCCAGCCTCCAGGTGGCCTGGGAGACCACAGGCCCCCTCCTAAGGCCTGTTGTGCATATAGAGGACCCCAGGGCCTGGGCCAGCCCATCTCCTTCCCCTGAGAAGCAGCACAGAGGGTGAAAGGGACACAGACCCTAAAGCTGCCAACAGGCTTCGGCCAAGCCATGGACTCACTCACTGTGTGCTCCTGGGCACGTTGCTGGGCCTCTTGAGCCGAGGTAGAAGAGGGCCTTTGTATGCAGAGAACGAGAAAGAGCGGCGGCTTTTAGCCAGGTGTGGTGGCTAGATCAAATAAATTTTTGAAAATTATTTGGGTGGAGCTCAGTGGTTGAGTACCTACCTGCCCCATGCGGGTTCCTCTCCAGAACTGCAAAAACACCTGCTCTTACACTATGTCATGAGCTGATGCAATGATGGGGGGGCCCAAGGATCACCCAGGAATGATTCAGACCAGGACAGAGGGAAAGCGCAGACCCCCCCCCCCCAGGTCATGGCCGGCTGGAGAGTTCACCAAGGCTGCACTGGTGAATGCACTGAGCACCAAGACTTGCCCCAGGGATGTGAACCACCCCCAGGGAACGACCTCGGCCTCCCAGCAGACAGCCCCCAGGCCCAGCCTTCCAACCCCCACCCCCGGCTGAGGAGGCAGGTCCCTGGGTGGCAGGTGGCTCACGCCCCTGCCAGTGTTTTCCTCTTCCTGTCTCAGGGTCTGCTCCTCTCTGTCCTGCTGGCCTTCCCTGGTCTGCAGATACACCCCGGCACTGGGCTTGGGGTCAGGCAAAGAAGTGGATGAACTTGGCCCTGGACGTCCCTCCTCAGAGAAGAGCCCCAGTTTGGAGGAGAAAGCAGGGAGATGATCCCTTTCTCAACTTTAGATTTTTTTTTTCAAGTTGGTGGTTGATTTGGGGTTTTGATGACAAGGAAGGTGACTAGCTTTGGAGACAACTGCGTGAGTTGGAGTGCAAGTGGGGACAGGTGGCCTTCGAGCCTCAGTCTCCTCTTTGCCACACACCTGTCTCCTCCCAAAACAGCTCTGCTGGGCACAGGGTCAGGGCTCGATAAAGAGACCTATTGTCATTTTCCTGTTGGTCCTAACACACTTATTCACGAGTTGGCCGAACAGCTGATTTCTTAAACTCCTTCAAAGGCTTTTAGTTGAGAGAAGGAAAGACACAAGATGGCCACTACCATGGTGTTGGAAAGGGACCCCCCCAAAATTCACTCACTCCCCCAAATTCACTTTAATTCTCTTTCACATTAATTCTTTTCACTTGAATGCTAAATTGATATGTCAATGGTATTTGGAGGTGGGGCCTCTGAGAGGTGATGACAATTAGGAGAGGTCTTGAGGGAGGGGGCCCTTCATGGCATGAGTGGCCTTCTAAGAAGAGGAACAAAGCCCTAAGCTGGCTCACTGGCCCTGTTATCCTGCAGCAAGAAGCCCTCACCCAATGCTGCTGCCGAGCTCCTGGACTTCCAGCCTCCAGAACCATGAGCTAACCCAACCTCCATTCTTTGTAAATTATCCAGTCTGTGGTGTTCAATTACAGTAACAGAAAACAGACTAAGACACATCAACTTTGGTGTTCCAAAATGAAGAGAACTTCCTTGGAACCAAGGTTTCAGTCCACCAGAATGCTCATGTTCTACATAAACAAACATGTGTCTTTGCCGGCGGAACATCTGCAGTCGACATGAGCAGGAGCCTCACTGTCCGAGCATCTTCTGGTATCTTCCCTCGCCCTCTAGGAGCACCAATGAGAGCTCAGTCCAGGACACGCGTTCAACCCGCTACATAAGCCTATGAGGTTGAATGAATATTGTCCCCATTTGATGGATGGAGAATTGGGTGCCAACTCGAGGTTCAGAACCCAAGCTCTCAGTCCTGTCTGAGGGTCCTCTCCTCACGCAGGTCCCATCTGTCTTCCCCAGGGGTTGGTAGCACAAGGATAACTTCCCCAGGATGGAGAATGCGGGCAGGCAGCCAGGGTGCAGTAAAGAGACCAAAGGCCTCGCTCATGGTCTCTGCCCCCTCTGACCACAGGTAGCTCAGCACCTCAGCCCCAGTTGTCAATTTGTGGAAAGGACGGAAAACACCCACTGAGCCAAATAGCATGTAACATGATCCATGCAAATTACAAGACACTCCACCTATTTAGCATAATGCATGTAAATTGCAAACACTTCTCAAATCTAAAACTTGCCAAGTACTTGGCAAAGAGTGAAACAAGAAAACCGGGCATCATGAAGTACCTCATTAAACACTCACGGAACCCACACACACAAAAAAAAGACCCATGAGAAGAGTCGCGGTGCTTCCAGAATTCAGAATAAGGGTGTGGCAGGGGGGACTGCCAGGAGCCGTGCTGCTCAAGGGGGGCTTGTTGGAAAGGTGAATTCATGGGCCTCACTGAGCCCTGCAGAGTCGGATTCTCTGGGCATGAGGCTCAGGTGTGCCCGATACTGGTTGTCACTTCCAGACGACTCTCAGGGCACATTCAATCCTGAGTAGGGCGGTTTGCAGGCATCACAACCTTGTAAGTTAGTCCCAGTCCCCGCCTTAACCTCAATGTTCCCAAGGAGGTTATTATCAGACCTATCACAGAAGCCAAAAAGACTAAACTTGACCCAGGATGAGGCTGAAGTACTGCTAGGCTGTGACAGAGGGATAAATGTCCCCAAAGGCCCGTGTGCTATTGGAAGATGGTGGGTTCTTTAAGAGATGGGGCCTCACAGGAGGATTTAGGTCCCGGGGGTGGGGGGAGGGTGAGCCCTGGTAAGAAATCCTGGGACCCCAGCCACTTCCTTTCTCTGCTTCCTGGCTGCATATGGTGAACAGCTTCCTCCACCTTGAAGTTCTACCTCCTCACAAGCCTTAAAGCAACACAATCATCAACCCATGCTTTGGAAATTCCAAAACAAACCTTTTTTATTTTTAAGTTGATTATGTCAGGGATAGTCTTATAGTAACGAAAAGTTGGCAAATACACTAGGGCCGTTGGGGATCCCTGGCTTTGAGAAGCTGAGCTGAGCTGAGAGAGGAACTGTGGAAGGGAATGAGGTAAGAGGCAGGTAGGGAAGGCACCCTTGGGTAGTCTCGACTGGCAGGACAGCGGCAACTGATCCTCAGCTGACAGCATGTGTCTAAGTGCTATTGCATGAATGAAGCAAGATAACATGCACATGGTAAGTGCTCAATGAGCCACTTTCATCATCCTCACCGTCGCCTCCGCATCTCCAGCTTGGGCAATGTCCACGTGTATCCGTGACTCAGCTGCTTTTCCCCATGTGGACCCATGTTGAGAAAGAGGTCAGGAGAAGGCCTTTGTGTGTTACAAGACAGGCCCTTTGATCATTCATAGAAACGCCGATCATCCATAGGGAACCCTGGAAGGAAATTGGGGTCCTATTTTGTGGCTTCCAGGTCTCTGCTAACGTTGACCCCCTCATCAAAGGGATCACGGCAAACCAACTGCCAACTAAACGAAACCGGTTCCTAGGATGAGATGATTCAGAGTGTGTAGCAACTCGTTTAAAAAAAAAAAAAAAAAGACATCTGCTAATGAGTGCAGAAAATGCCGGTAAATGAGAGACCCAGTCGGTGAGGATCAAACCTCATCTTGCAAGAGCGAGGCGAGGATCAGAATTGGGGCTGGCTGTCCTGGGCTCGAAGGGGGGATAATCTCGCAGAAACATCTTACGGTGCATCACTCGAAGAAAAGTGCATTAGTCTTTCCTGAAAAAGCCTTTGGTTGACCTTGAAAATCAAAGCATTCACGAGAAGTATGAGCAGAAGTTTTCATTATTCCTTAAGCCCTTGCTTCAGAGGGACAAAAAATCCCGCCCTCCACTGCAGAGCCACAATGCCACGTTGCCAAGCAACTGATCTTTTCTGGTGGATCGCCACGGAGACCGATGTAAACAAAATCATAAATCCCATTACCCTGCTAAATACTGGGTCTGGGTTAGAAAGACAGCAAAAGAGCTGCTTTTCAGGTTAAAAGAGATCATATGAGACGGGGAGGGGCGAGATTTTAGTCGGAGTCAATTGTCGTGGGCGAGACTGTAATTAATGTAGCTCTTTTTTTTTTTTTTTCTTTTAATGGAGAACAGCCCCCAGTTTTCCTGTATGGAGGAAAGCAGTCCTAGTTGGAAGAGTCATTTCCAACAGAAAAATTAACTCCAGAATCCCAGGGCCCAGGCGCAGCCACTGAAGACCCTGCTCAGGGTGGCTCTTCCCAGTGGCTGTGGACCTTGGCCAGCACCTGCTCAGAGTGTGGTCAGTGGCCACTCATGAAGTAGATCCCCGAAGGAGAAACTTGGAAACCACCTGTGTGCTTTCCATCCCTTGCAGTCAAAGGGAAATAAAGTCCCATTTATGAAGCCTTCTGTGGCAGGCGCGTGGCAGCGCCGTGAAGTCAACTCCGCTAACCCTAAGGCACAGAGGTCCAGGGCCGGGACAGCCTGACCCAAGCAGTCAGTGAGTGGCAGAGGGAGAGGCTCCCTCCAGGTTAAATGGAGACTTTATGGCTCCCTCCCATTGACCTAAGACCCTCTGTCCTCAAGTGGGCAACAGCTCCCACATTGGGGACCTGGTCCCCTGCTAAGGGAGCAGTCCATGTCACGGTTCCCACTGGGAAGACGGGAGGGTCTTCATGGTGTGCTGGGAAACCTGTGGCCATGGGCTCTGGGAGGCGGGGACAGGCTATGGTTCCTGTTGTTCAAATTCCCTACTGTGGTCAGTTAGGGCCCAACCACAGGCTCATGCACAGGCCCTCTGGGGTGGTCCAAGCTGCGTGCAGAGCACACTAGCCAGGCCTCTGGAAGAATATCAGCCCCCCTGGACCAACCCCAGAGCAGCCAAACCAGGATCCCTGGGGCTTTGTCCTGATGTGAGGTACTGGGCTCTGAAATTAACACTGACCATCAGACCCGCATTGGAAAGGCCCTTCCGTCCCTCCTCAAGAGTGGTCAGCCGGCCAAGATCAAGCTTAGGCTTTGGTAGCAGCACCTCCATCCGCTGCCCCTCCCTGAGGGCATGGAACATACAGGCTACCCTCGTCTCGGCCCCGGAATCTGGGTCCTCACAAGCAGTTCCAGCACCAGGTCACAAAAGCAAATGCCCAGAGAGGCCACAAAACTGAGGAAGCAAGCCAGGTGTGGTGAACAGAGCCCCGGATGCACAGACCCTTGTTGGAAGCAGGTGGCGCTGCTGTTCGGGTGGTTCCTGGGCCTGAGGAAGGGGTGACAGCAATCAGCCACATCTCCCAGTTCTCCCAGGAGTGACACAAACGAGGACTCTTCCTGCTTAGACAACAAATTCGAGTTCTAATAGTCACAAGCCCGCCGTGCAATGGCCGCGTCCAGACCCTTCTCATCCCCCACTCCGTGAGGACAGGCTCGTCCCCTGGAGCCTGCTGGGGTGTGGACGGCATGCAGAGCTAGGCCAGGCCTGGAGCAGCCGCATGCTCAGCCCAGACACCACGGCCTCAGGGACCTCCTGGGCTTGTCCCACCCTGCCCCATCCAGACTTTGACCGTGAGCCAGGACAGGGACCCGCTCTGGTTTCCTGAAGCAGATCTCCAGCTGAGCATCCCAGGCAAGTGCTTGACTCCGGGGAACTCCCAGCAAGACCAGTGTGGACTGGGAAGACACAGAAAGACAGGCGTCTCCAGGCCATGGGGCACTCCAGAGGGCCACGCAGAGCACCGTCAGACCCACCCCAGCCAGCGGGCTAGAGGCCTAGGCAGTTACCCAACTTCACATCCAGCCTCAGTGGATGCTGCTCTGGGACGTGGATGGCACCTGTGGCTGGCACTCCAAGATTTAAAAAGGCTCTGAGAGACAGGCAGGGGGGCACACACCTGTAATCCCCACGGCTCGGGAGGCTGCAGCAGGAGGATCACGAGTTCAAAGCCAGCCTCAGCAACAGTGAGGCACTAAGCAACTCCGTGAGACCCTGTCTCTAAATAAAATACAAAATAGGGCTGGGGATATGGCTCAGTGGTCGAGCGCCCCTGAGTTCAATCCCCAGTACCAAAAAAAAAAAAGAAAGAAAGAAAAAAAAGAGAGAGAAAGAAAGAAAGAAAGAAAGAAAGAAAGAAAGAAAGAAAGAAAGAAAGAAAGAAAGAAAGAAAGAAAGAAAGAAAGAAAGAAAGAAAGACAGACAAGGCTGTGACAGGTGTCTGCAGGCAGCCTTTGACGCCCAGAGCTGACTCTCAGGGAGGTGTGGGCGGGAACCAAAGCATCAGTGCTGAAGCCAGAAAGCCGGGCGGGTAGCTCCCCACAGGGAAGAGGAACCAGGCGGTCCTGACCTGAGGTCCCAGGAAGCCCAGGATGGAGAACAGGGAGTGGGCAGGACAGAAGAGACAAGATCCGTGGGGCGTGGGTCAGGACACCGGCCTCCCCTGTCTGACAGGGTGGAGCTCAGCCTCGGATTCCGGGCCGCGCCCTCTCTGGCTTCCTGGGTGGGCTCCAAGTGGGCCTGGGTTCCACACCTGAGGGAAGAGGCCATTAGAAAGCAAGGCCAGAGGGGAACCTCCCAGCAGCCCAGCGGGTCTCTGGGGCCTCTCCCTTTGCTTTCTTTTCTTCTTCTGGAAACTCCAGTCCCTGCACCCAGAATGCTCCAGCGGGGCAGGAGCCAGGACAGCCAGAAGTAGCCATCAGCTGTGTGGGGCGCACAGGGACCACAAGGGACCTTCGCGCAGGTCTGAGAGGCAGTTGCCGCGACGGGATGAAACTTGCGAGGGTTTTATCGGGAGAACTGTCTGGAAGGGACCCAGCGGCAGAGCTGGGGAAGGTGGGGGAGGGCAGGGGGTCCTGCAGGGTGACCTGGAGGGACGGGGACTGGATGGAAGCTTCTAGGCTACCAGGCAAGGCCTTGGGGAGGCCTCAAGCCAGAGTCAGCTCCAGAGCCTCCTGCTTGTCGCAGGACAGGTCCGAGGCCCTGGGCTCCGGGCCAGAGCTGGCCCTGGGCACCGGTGCTGTCATTGATGGGTTGGCCAGTTAAGCTCGGAGCCCTTTGGTGGATTGTGTTTGCCCCTCACCCCTAGGGAGAATGATCAGAGCCGCTGAGAAGGGCATTGATGGGGTTTTCCCCAATTTGAGGAATACAGACTCCAGCTACTTTAATTCAGAGCTGAAGAAGAAAGAAGGATCCAGGGCGTAAATAGAAGTGATCGCTGTCTCTAAGTTGTGGGGTAAAGGACGACGTTTTCTGGCCTTTCTTGTGTTTCTCGGTCCTCCATTGTGAGCCTGAGCTGCCTGGACAGGAGGTGTGGGAACCTCCCCGCGAGCATCCCCGCGACCACCCGCAGGACACCGCTCTCGGCTTCTCCCCACCCTGAATGGAGCCCTGCACCCGGGGTGTGTCCCCTGCCTCCTCCAGGGACCAGGTGACCCAGGAGTGGATCTAGGGTCCAGCACTATGCTGTGGCTCCAGGGCCTGGGTCAGGGTCAGGCTGAGGCCACACCCTTCCTGAGAACAGCGGCTTCTCGAATCCTGGTGGGGCCCTGATTCCAGGAAGCCCGGGCTGCGACAGGGGGTCTTCAGATTCCTGCAGAGACCCCCTCAGGTATGCGGCCTGTGGCCTGCTGCTCTATCTCAAGAGTGGCCATTCAAATCTTCGCTGAACTAAGCAGTTAATGTCCCTGTGCGAGGCCACCCTGGTGGGGAACAAGGTCAACTGTCCAATCTGAGAGGGCACCAGTGGCATTGACCAGTCCTCCTGGATTTTCAGGACATTCCAAAATGCAGACAGATCTGTGAAAACCTCCCAGATTTTAAATGTTGGTGTGAATTTTTCTAAAACCTCTGCGTGGGCCAAGCAAAACATGTCCGCAAACTAGGACCAAGGTTGTCATCTCAAGTCCTTTGTTTTCTCGAACAAAAAAAAAAAAAATCATCCCCTTCCCCACTGACCCCTCCTGAGTGCTGATAAAGGGACATTGCTTTGCCATTGTCTCCTGACAAGGAACCTGGTGGGAATCTGAGGGCCTGCTCCTCACGGGGGACTCGAACACCAGCTCATCTGAGTCTCCAAGGTGGACCTGGGCGTCTGCTGGCCCCGGGAAGGAGTGCCCTGTTCAAAGTCACTGCCAGGTTTGGGTACATGTGTGTCCCCCAAGGTTTGCGCACTAGAAGCCCAGTCCCAGTGCGGCAGCCTTGAGGGGGACCCTTGAGGTGGGCTCAGTGGGAAGCTGGCGAGGCCATGGGACACCACTCACAGGAGGCTGGTGAGCGGGCCTTTTGGAGCAGGTTGGCTCCCACCAAAAAGATTGTTGTAAGAAGCCTGATGTCCCCCCCCTGAATCTGTTTTCCACATGCACCGCTCACCACTCTCTCTCACTCCTACCACTGGGATGCCATCCACCTTGAGTGCCATGTTCTCCAACTACCAAAACTATCAGCTAAGGAAACCTGTTTTTTCTATAAAGTACCCAGCCTCAGGTATTTGATCGTAGCCATAGAGACGGGACTAATGCTCAAACTACGCATCCACGGTAAAATGCTTCTAGGTTGTTCTGGTGGCCTTGGAATAACCCAGAACTCTAACGGACCCCCTAACCGGCCTTGAAGTAGTGGCATCTGGCTCTTGAGGCAGGTGGAGATTTACATGGAAGAGCTGATGGCTGGACCTGGACTGTGCTGAACGCAGAGCAGACACCAGCCTTCCTGCTGCTGGTGGGGATGGCGTAGGAGGCTGGATCCCCGCCCTGAGGCCTGGGGCACCCCCAGCAGAAACCAAAAGGCTAATTAATGGGCAGCAGACCAGGGGCAGAATGAGCCAGAACACCCTTCCTTTGAGACACTCGTCCATTCATCGGACAAGTATTCACAGGGCACCTTCCTCACCAGGAAGATGGTTTCTCGGTTTTGGTTTTAACTAACACATGACAGCTGTCCCGACTCATGGGCTCCCATGCAGTTTCCATGCACGCCCACATTGCACCATGATCCCCCGGGCAATGAGCTGCCCTCACTCTAAACAGTCCTTGTTTCTTTGGGATAAGAACATGCAAAATCCTCTCTCGTAGCTGTTTTGAAACATACGACACAATATTAGAGCTACGTCACCCTACTGTGCGCAGAACAGAGCTATGTCACCCTACTGTGCGCAGAACACCTGCCCTCAGGCCTCCTTACAGTTCCCTGGCTCCTGTGGGCCTGTCTTTCCTCGTCCCCTGTCCCTTCCCTCCCTGGCCTCTGGGGACCACGGTTCAACCCTGCATTTCTGTGAGTTCAACTTTTTCAGCTTCCACACAAGAGTGAGATCCGGTGGCATTTGTCTTCCCGATCCCGGCTCATTTCACTCCACAGCAGCTTCCAGACTCAGCCACATCATCCCAAATGACAGGATTTCATTCTTTGTATGGATGAATGGTGGGGATATGGTTTCTGAGGGGACACATGGAGGAAGGAGGGAGCAACCCCCCTCCCTGGTTTTTGGCCTGAGCAGTAGGAAGATGGAGCTTCTGCTCAGGACGACGGAAAGAGGGGAAGGGATTATGGGGTGGGGGAGAACGCCAGCTCCCTTTCAGACACGACGGTGATGAGCATGACACCTCTCAGGGGTCCTCGAGCCAACAGTGGGTAGGAGAGACTGCAGCCCCAGGCCCGGGTGTGACTCTGCAGCAGGATGCCTGCCTGGCACGTGCCAAGGCCCAGCTCGACCCAGGAAGGGAGGGAGGGAGGCAGGGGGAGGGCAAGACAAGAAAGACAACAGAGACAGACAGACAGATTGGAGCTCAGGGAAGACTGGACAGATGCACTCCCACTTCATGAGGATGGAGATGAGATCTGCAGACTGATAAAATCACTGGAGAGTAAACGGAGACAAAAGGCACTCAACAGGATGGAACCGCTACTCGGCCCAGCTATCCTGCTCCTCGGCAAACACCCAAAGACTTAAAATCAGTGACATGGCCACATCAATGTGTGTAGCAGCTCACTCACAGAAGCTAAACGATGGAACCAACCTAGGTGCCCTTCAACAGATGAATGGATAAAGAAAACGGGGTGTGTGTAGACCATGGAGTATTACCCAACCTTAAAGAAGAACGAAATCATGGCATTTGCCAGTCAATGGATAGAACTAGAGAATATCATGCTCAGTGAAATAAGCCAATCCGGGCTGGGGATGTGGCTCAAGCGGTAGTGCGCTCGTCTGGCATGCGTGCGGCCCGGGTTCGATCCTCAGCACCACATACCAACAAAGATGTTGTGTCCGCCGAAAACTAAAAAATAAATATTAAAAAAAATTAAAAAAAAAAAGAAAGAAAGAAGCCAATCCCAGAAAACCCAACGCTGAATGTTCTCTGTGATGTGCGGATGCCAATTCCCAATAAAGAGGGGGGGGGGGGAAAGAACAGAAGTTCATTGATTAGACAAAGAGGAATGAAGGGAAGGGAGGGGGGAAGGGAATGGGTGGGACACACTTCCTGTGTTCATAGATGAAGGCACCAGTGAACTCCACATCATGTACAGCCACAGAATGGCAAGTCGTACTCCGTGTCTGCATGATATGTCAAATTACATCCTACTGTCATGTATATCTGAAAAGAACTAAAAAAAAAAAAAAAAAAAAAAAA
>NW_025999926.1:5076833-5089341 GCF_001458135.2 Marmota marmota marmota
AAAAAAAAAAAAAAAAAAAAAGAACACTCAAGGCCCAAGAACTGAGGCCAGATCCATGGTCACAGGGCAGCTTCAGGAGGTCACTCAAATATCAGTTCATAAAAGATGTGATCTTTCTAGCAGATTTACAGCCTGAAGGCCAAAGAATAGATGAAGAAAACTGTCCCCTCCCACACACCCACACCCTCAAGCCATTCACTCGCCACCACCCAAAAGGCCTATCTTGGACGCTCAGCTCCCAAGAACTCATGGGGCTTTCCTTTGAGCTCTCTGTAGTGATTCCACGGTCCCCTCTGAGCCGTGAGCCTCTCCTCCTGCCTGCACCTGCCGCGTGGGCCCCTCACGCCCTGCCACGCGACACTCCCAGATGGCCACCTCTCAACCTCGGAGTGAGCACAGGTTCTAAGTGATCAGGCTTCATCATTTGAGGTTCTGCAAGAGAAACTCCACGGCAGATGTGCCTGGGTCAACCGGCAACTCCCCAGCGGTGCCCAGGAGAGCAGAGGTCCGGGCACCGTTGCTTTATTGAGTTGCCCTAATGGAAAAAAGGCTGTGAGTTCAGTCCCCGTGCACCGTGTTGGACAGCTTCTACGGCTGCATTGTCACAAAACCCAGCATCCCCCGTCAGTGTGTAGAGCATTAAGTGTCCACCTCCAGCTCACGGTGCAGCGTAGGGCGAGACCCCCTGGGCAGCCCCAGGCTGCCGGCTTGGTGAAGCTCTGCCCTTCACACTCTCTTTTTCTTAGGATGAACAGAACCCAGAACATGTCCCATGGCAGAGACGGAAGCAGACAGGGCCGGCCAGCCCCACAGCACATTTTAAATGTGTGCTTGTCTTGTGTCCTCCACCGGCCCACTGACCCTGCAAGTCACCTGGCCCAAGTCAACATCACCGAGGCAGGAAGACGCTCTCCCGCTCGACTAGACGGACAAGAACATGGACACAGGGAGCGGGTACAGTGCTGGGTCCCCCACCACTGGATCGTGCTTTGCCTCTGCTCCATCAACAGTGCCATGTGCCAGAGGCACCTTCGGGCAGACCCCCGCACCTACCCTTCTCTGGAAGGTGGGATGAGGCCTGGGCTCTGCTCTCTGGAGGCAGAGCTCTTGCCCTGAACCCGACTCGGGGGGCAGTGAGACCTCAGGGGTGTTGAATAAGGAGTCGTATTTCCAGAGGGGCCACTGCGGTCAGGGAGGCTGGCCACTTTCCACGGGAGGACTGGGTTTCTGCAGGGCGCCGTGGAGCAGGCCGGGGTAAGTGCAGTGGGAAAACCACGTGGGGTATCCTTTTCTTGTTGGAATATAATTTTTCTCACCCACGTTCTACAAACAGAGGCCAGAAGGGAGTTGGCTCTAGACGCTTCTCACTCAGCCTTCTGCTGAGTGACCTCTAACCGCAGGATTAGCAGGACCCATTTGCTCTGGCTAGTTCTGCAGATTCTCCCGGTTTCATGATGCAATCAAAGATAACAGGGCGTGGCGTGAGAGGCTGCTCACAGAAGGGGGAGAGTAAGGGGAACAGAGACTTCAGTTTTACGGGTGTCTCAAATTGGTTTGGCAAGAAACCAGCCTGAAAAACCCTTCCCCGCCAGCCAGCATGCTTCCCATCACAGGAGAGGGCACGGCTGGTCCTACCCCAAAGCTTCTTCTCAAAAGACCCAGACTAAGGAAAGGGCACGTGCAAAATGCGAGCTCCGGACAGACATGCGGGAAAGCTACGTGGTGGCTTCCTGAATCCCGAGATGGAATCCAAGGTGAATCCTGCACAAGCATGAAAAATCTCCCAAGAAACTTCCAGTTCATAATTCAGAGAGGAAAAAGCACTGTTCATATCTAGGTCTCTTGTCAAGCGTAGTAATTAAGAGCATAGGCTTTGGAGAAACCTGGTTTCAAAACCTGAAATTGCCACATACTCGCTGTGTGGCCTTGGGCCCCCTTACTTAACCTCTCTGAGCTTCAGTGTTCTCTTCTACAAAATTAGAAAATAATGACATTTGCCTCTTTGGGTTGTGGTGCGGATTGAAGGAATGGTTCACAGACAGTATTTACGTAGTGCTGGAACGTCCTACAGGCTCAGGAAGTGGAATTCGTTATTGCTAGAAGGTTCTGAAGGAAGCTTCGCAACTCCAGGTACTATGGTCCAAGAATCCCTCTAGTTCCCAATCTCCCTGCTTGTTAGAACTGAAAGCAACAGAACACTCCCTGTCATAAATACCAAAGACACCAGCGATCCCTGCAAGCCTACCCGTGGGAACCTATCAAATCTGCCCCACGAAAGCCCCCAAGGCTGGGGGGCAGACTGGGAGCCAGACACCAGTGGCCCCAGACAGGAGGGGCCTCTGTGCTCGGCCCCACACACACACCTCAAAGGTCCCTCTGGGCTTCCTTTGGCCACTGCCATCCCCCACTGTGGATTAAGAGGTCCACTCACTCTGGATAATGCCTGGCCCAGATCCTTTATTCTGGACCACACCTGGGCACCCCAGGTTTCCCTGCCCCGAGGCCCCCAGTAGGAAGCAGGTGTGTGGGGGAACTTGGATGTGCTAGCTGGGGTATCCACGGGCTGCTATAGTTTGAATCTTGAGTGTCCCTCTATGGCCTATATGTCCCCGGGGTGGTGCTACTGGGGGGTAGTGAAGCCTGACTCTCTTCATTTAGAAATTCCTAGGAAGTTTAAATCCCCAAGAAATATAAATTCAAATCCAGTCTGACGGGTCATCGAGAAGGACATTGGCCAAGATGACAAACGCTACTTACTTAACAGTGAGTCTGCTGCGTGTCTGCATTCTACATATTTAGACATAAGACAGGCAGACCTCTCTGTGTTCTCCTGCCTCACGTCCTGCAGATGCCAGGGGTAGGCCTGTCACCTGGCAAACTCCAGGAGCTGAGTGAAGAGGAACTGGACTCTGAGTCCCTTCCCACTTTTCCATTTCAGGTCTCTGGCTACAGAAGCCACAGGTCACCCCAGGCCCCAGGTCCCACGGCAACACAGGGAGCAGGCACAATGGCGGGTTCCCTTTGGCTCACTAGTCCTGTTGGTGACGGACGCCCAAGGACCCTGGAGAGTCCCGGAGTTTCCAGAATCCCCAGGGCTACTGCTTCACCCCCCAAACCAGGGTCCCCGGGGAGGACTGGGGCAGATTCCATTGTCCAGCAAATGGTAGTTAAGTGATTTCCTTTCCCACACACTCTTGCAGAGTCAAGATGTGACATCCATGTCCCTCCCCTGAATCTGGGCAGGGGTTGGCGAATGCCCAGGCTGGTGGGGTATATGGAAATGAGGTCATGTAACTGGCCATAAATGGCCACAGAGTATCTGTCAGGTTCTCCTCCTGGGGACACACCTCTTGGGGACTCTGAGCCATTATGGAAGAAATCTCACTGCTCTAGAACACACGTGCTAAAGAGACAGCAAGGCCAGGGCCCACCCTTACAGATAGCCTGTAACCTGACCAAGGGCCTCAAAGGCAGAGGCCAGAGCTGACCAGAGGGCTCAGCGTCCCTTTCTTATTGACTCAGAAACAGCGGTCACAGAGCTTCTCACAGTGGCCTCCTCCATAGGTAGGGAGTAAGGTGCCGTCTATGCAAATGGTCTGTCCACCTGCTTTCTGTGGCAATGGGTCATCCTGATGCCCCGTTGGCTACTCGGAGGCACCACCCTCCACGAATCTGGTGCAGGACCTGCTGGGCTCCCACCCTGCCCTGCCCAGGCCCCGGGTCCCGTGGATTCCTGCAGCAGGCGAACACCATCAGCCCTTGGCCCCTGGCCAGTCCGGACCACAGGCCTCCCACGGGCTGGCCTGCTTCATCCTTGAGAGTCTCGGGCCTGGTCATGTGAGTCCAAGGCTCGTCATGCGTGAAGGGGCCCCAGATCAAAGCCCCGGCCCTCCTAGATGGGGGGCAGGCGAGGAACTCCATATTTAAGAACATTGGGGAGAGTTTTCCACATCCCACAAGTCCAGCCTGCGTAGGTCTTGGCTCCCCAGGAGAAAAGGGAAGAATCGAGTCCATTTATACCCTCATTTTCCTTCCTGCCACTTGACACGGGGCATGTCACCATAGCTGCCACCTCTGGGCCTTGGACTGGGAGTTGTGTGGCCTCAGCCTCAAGGACAAACGCTTGTGCCCACGGGGCCCTGACAGGGACACCACATTCAGGATGCAGGAAGGGGCTGGCGAGGGCTGGAGCGCAGGCCCTCTGAGGGGCTCGGCCTGTTCTGTGTGGCCAAGTGGGAACGGCAGCCAGTTTTCCAAGTCTTCACTTTCCCCCAGGAAACTAGATATTTGCATTTTTGCAGGAGGGCTCCCTATTTTTGAAATGTCAGAAGCCAAAGAGAAACCCCGGGGGCCTTGCCCAGACGCGGGACCCCACCTCTGCCCGGTGTGCAGACTCACCTTCCACGGCCAGCAACTGCGTCCCTGGGCCTGGGGGGCTGCGAAGCACTGCAGGCCACTGCCCAGGGAAACTGGGGTGTCTGTGCATTGACACCCCAGGGACTGCCCCAGTAATGAGGGGACTGGGGTATGAATGTCCCAGCTCCTGCGCCCCGAGGCTGGGCACACTCTGATGCCTGTGCCCCACCGGGCTTCCCAGCCTTTCCCCCAGGATCCAGCACCACCCCCCAAGGTAGGACCCTCAGCCCGCAGGGTCCTTGCCTCTCCCTCCCTCACATCCTGCTTGCCCACCTCCTGAGACCACCCTCCTCGTGTTCCCGGAAAGCCCTGGGTCGAATGCTCCGGCCACTGACCACCGGGCGCACATGGTGCCCACTTCCCAAGGGCTCCACGTAGGGTGAGCGGAGGGAGATCCAGCCGAGCAGTAGCCCCCAGACCCCGCACCCGAGCACCAGGCTTGGAGAGGGTGTGAGCAGCCAGAAGGTCAGCCCCCAGAACTCACTCCACGCTGTTAGTCGTGCTGGAGAGTCTTGAGGACACCTCTGGAGCTGGAGTTGGCTCCCAGGTCATCAGGCCACCTTCTGGGCTAGAGGAGGCCCCTCTGCTCATTCCCAGTGCGTTCCACCCCTATCCCATCAGGGCATCTTCCAGTTCTCTATCGTTCTCTACCAGCTCCCGTCCAGATCCCATCTCAGGAAAGCAGAAAATTAATTCCCTTACACTTGGGTTTACATGATGGACCACAGGTAAGAGAATTGGAAAGGTATTTATGTTTTTTGAAAGTCAAATACTCAACAAATAACATTCTTTTGTTGCTAGGCGTGGTGGTGCATGCCCAGGGACTCAGGAGGCTGAGGTAGGAGGATCTAAATTTGAGGCCAGTCTCAGCAACTAAGCAAGACTCTGTTTCAAAATAAAAAATAAAGTGCTTGGGATGTAGCTCAGTGGTAGAGCACCCCTGGGTTCAATCCTCTGTATAGCCCAAAAGAAAATCTTTATTCATTCACAGAGCAAACATTTATTAAGCACCCAGCACTGTTCTTCATGCTTGGGGATACGTGAATGAACAAAACAGATAACAATAAACAATAAGCATGATTTATGTTAAATAGCTTTATTGAGATATCATTCATACACTAGAAAACTTATTCACTTGAACTGCAAGTGAGAACATTATTTTTATCACACCAAAAAGAAACCACCTACACAAAAATTGTCGTGCCTGTTTTTCACACCCTCACTAGTATTCATTATTTTCCTTCTATTATTACTGCTCTCCTTGTGGTTGTTATAATAGCTCTCTTAGTGGATCTGAAATGGTATTTCACTGGGATTTTAATTTGCGTTTCTCTAATGTCAGATGACCTCAAGTGTCTTTTGATGAGCTTTTGGCCATTTACATATCTTCTTTGGAGAAATGGTTATTCAAGTCCTTCACCTATTTTTTAATTGAGATGTTTGGGTTTTTGCAAGTTGTAAAGAGTTCTTTATAAATTCAGGAATAAATTTTAACCAAAGAAGCACAAGAGCTGTCCCTTCAAGTCTAGAAAACATTGTAGAAAGAAATGAAACGGAAGAGAACCCGTGTTCATGAACCGTTGGGACAGCAGCAGTCCCAAGTTGCCCTTCACGCCCACACAATCCCTGCTCAAAAACCGGCTGCCTGTGCAGAAACCGACAGGCTGTTCTAAGGTTAACTTGGAAATCCCAGGCATCCAGAGCATTAAATAATCTTGAAAAGAACAGAGCTGGAGAGCTCCCACTGACCACTTACAAAGCTACAATCGCGGAGAGAGTGGCTGCGGACATCAGGACAGATGCACGGATCCTTATCAGACACACGACTTGCAAATACGTTCTCCCACCCTGTGGGTCATCTTTTTCACTTTCTTACCCGTATCATCTGTGGCACAAACTTTTTTGGTGAAATTTAATTATCCGTATTTTCTTTTATCACGTGTGCTTTGGGTGCTATGTGTGAGAAAGTTTTGCTTAACACAAAGCCTTGAAGATTTACCATCCTGTTTCCTTCATGACTTTTACAGTTTTACCTCTCACAATTATGTCTCCGATGCTGGTGGGTTTTTTGTTTTGTTTTTCGGTCCTGGAGATTGAACCCACGGGCGCTTACCACTGAGCCACATCCCAGCCCTTTTTATTTTTTATTTTTGAGGCAGGATCTTGCTAAGCTCCTCTGACCTCACTAAATTGCTGAGGCTGGCTCTGAACTTGCGATCCTCCTGCCTCAGCCTCCCCGAGCCGCTGGGAGGACAGGCGTGCTCCACTGTGCTGGCCTCTGAGGCATGTTGAGTGACTTGTTGCGAACAACTGTATAAGATGAAGGTCAAACATCCTTCATTTGCATGTGACTATGCCAGCACCAAAGCTTTTGGTTGCGTCATTGAATGGTTGGGTCACCCTTGTTGAAAATCAGCTGAACCTAAATACCACCATTTAATTCTAGATTCCCAGTTTTATTTCCTTGATCCATGCATCTGTCCTGATGTCTGCAGCCACTCTCTCTGTTATTGTAGCTTTGCAAGTGGTCAGTGGGAGCTCTCCAGCTCTGTTCTTTTCAAGATTATTTGATGCTCTGGATGCCTCGGATTTCCAAGTTAATCTTAGAACAGGCCAGTCAGTTTCTGCACTGACTGAGCAGGGATTGTGTGGGCGTGAAGGGCAACTTGGGACTGCTGCTGTCCCAACGGTTCATGAACACGGGTTCTCTTCCGTTTCATTTCTTTCTACAATGTTTTCTAGACTTGAAGGGACAGCTCTTGTGCTTCTTTGATTAAAACTTACTCTTAAGTCCTTTATTCTTCTTGGTATTACAGAGTTTTTTCCTAATTTCATTTCTGGATTACCCAATACGCTTATTTTTGCATATTGATCTTGTGTCTTGCCACCTGGCTGAACTTTCAGATCAGCTTTAATAGTCCTTTAGTGGATTTCGTAGGATTTTCTGTATATTAGGTCACCTGCCAGGACAGAGTCTCCTTCCGGCCTGGATGGCTTTTATGTCCTCTTGCTTAATGGTCCTGGCAAACATAATTTTTAAAAAGTAAACTCTACAGGGTGTCAGAAGGTTATAAATGCAACAAAGAAAAATCGCATCTGGTTGTGGGGGGTGGGGGTGGGGGGTTGGGCCTCCTGGGGGTCAGAGTGAGAACTCCAGCTGCTCCAGGGAAGGGGGACATTCCAGGGAAGACCTGGAGGAGATGGAGGATCTGATCATCCGGGTTCTGGGAAGAGCCATGGCGCAAGCTCCACAGGCAGCTTCTTGAGAACACCCAGGGGCCACAGGGCTGCAGCCAAGTAGGGCAGGACTTCCCTGTGGAGTCTTGGGGCAGAAGGGCCAAGGCACAGATGCGGCTGGACCTGACCCGGGGTTGGAAAGGAGCACTAAGGTTGCTGGGCAGAGACCAGATGGAGGGAGAGGGGAGGAGACAGGAGATGCTGGGCTGCCGCAGTCACCCTGGGGAGAGATGTGGCCAGGGTGGCACCCTGGAGGTGACTTTGGGCTGTGTCCTGATGATGGAGTGGGCAGGATTGTTGGCAGACACGCTGGACGGCTGCAGAAGTAGCTGGTTAGAGGGGCAGGCAGGAGTCCACTTCTGGGAGTGTGGAATTTGAAAAGTCCATTCGATGCCCAAGGACAGACCTCAAGCAGACAGTCGGATGTACAAGTTCAGATTCAAGGGAGCGGCGTGACCTGGAAGCAGGAAGCCAACCCGCCCACCTGCTGTCTCCCAGGGGGCAAGTGTCCACAGAGTGCCTGAGACGTGGCACCTGCCAGGGTTGACAAGCAGAAACAGAATGAACCGGGAAGGAGGCTGAGACAGCCTGAAGCAACATTGAGCATCTGGAAGTTTCTAAAGATCACTGATCCGGGTGTCTCTCCAGGCGGGAGGGGATCTCCTCCAACTCACCTGCAGGCTGTCAGCAGAGGCCGCCCTCAGTTCCTTACCAGGGATCCCCTCCCAGTTGCCAACTGGAAACATGGCAGGTGACTTCTTCAGCAGGAGCAGAGAGGAGTGTCAGCCACACCGGAAACAGAGCCGGCAAGACACACTCCCAGTTTCCTGGTTAGTTAATCGCAGAAGTGCCAGCCCAGCATTTTTGCCATATTCTATTAGAATAACTCACAAGGTCAAACCTACATTCAAAAGGGGGGATTGCACAGGGACCTGAGTACCAAGAAGTGGGGACCATGAGGAGCCCCGCAGCAGCTGCTCCCCAGCAGTGGGTGGAAAAAAGCTAACCTCACACAGACTGAAGTTCCACAGTCCACACCGATCACTCTTCATAAAAAGCCACTCAGGACATGAACGCACTGACAGAGCTCCTTGACAACACTTTCTAAATACACACACACACACACACACACATATAAACCCTAGGTGGGCAGTGGCACACGCCTGTCATCCCAGGGTCTCAGGAGGCTGAGGCAGGAGGATTGCGAGTTCAAAGCCAGCCTCAGCAATTTAGCAAGGCCCTGAGCAACTCAGTGAGACCCTATGTCTAAATAAAAAGATAAAAAGGGCTGGGGATGTGGCTCAGTGGTCAATCATCCCTGGGTTCAATCTCCAGTACCAAAAAATTGAAAATCAACCCCAGTCTTCACACACACACACACACACACACACACACACAGCCTTATCAGAAAACCATCTCCCTCCTGCCCGTTACTTTATTCAGCTTAGGGCCCTGATGTGAGCCAAACACAGCCACTGAATTCAAAACTCCTGAGCGCAAAGGAACGGCCGCGGCACTTGGCCTGGTTTATAGTTAGCAGACGTGAATAACACACTTTCACTGTGATGAGTCTAAAAATTGAAGGAGCAGACTGTGCATTCATCCCACGGTTCAGGTTGTAGAAGATCAAATGTGGACTCCAGATAAGTCCCTGGACCGCTCTGGGCGCCCCCTGCTACGGAGGCAAGTGTGGCCGCCCAACGGCTCTGCTGGTTAGATGTGACACTGCAGGTAAAGGGGTGAGCAGTGGCCACTGGACATTTTCATAACTTTATGAAAATAAACTACAACAAAAGAAATTTGTGTGGGATGTAATGATTAAGTGAACCAATGCAGGAAATCAAGTGCACAGTTCCCTGGCTCCTAGTGGGTACCCAACAAATGGGGGACCTCATTATTCCTATTCGTCAATGGGACAAGCTATCATCACCAAAAGACTGTGTGTGGATGCGTTCTCGTTTCCTCCCAAAACATGTGTTCTTGGGTCGGTCCTCAGGACGCCTTCTCCTCCAGACCCTTCCTGGACTGACCACCCCTGGCCTTCCCTAGAGCTGTAGGGAGGGTGGACTTTGCCAGCTTGGTGTCCCTGGGCCCCAGACTCTAAGTCCTTGTCTCAGGCCTTGTCTCGGGCCTGTCTTCCCCATGTGACTGGGCACCGGGGAGTCGGAGTGTGTGGTTTTCTTCTTTGGTCCCCCAGGGCCTGCAGCAAGGTGCCCTGTGCCCATCCTGTTCCGCTCCACATGTTGCAATATTGCCCCAGACACAAGGCCTTGGGGAGCTCGACCCTGTGACCTACGACTGGGAAAGAACTCCCACCACCTGGCCAGACGCTGACAGTGACAGGGTGGCAGGATGCAGGGAGGACGGGGACAGGGGGAAGAACCAGAGCAGAGAAGAGCCTTTTGGTTGGGCTCCTCCGTCTTCCTGAGATGGCAGGGGCCATAAGGAGCAATTGCTCCTGCATAAGACCACCCACGTGGCCAGGCAGCTGCAGGAGGGAGGCTCTGTCCTGGTCAGCGCACTCCAAGAGGTGTGGGCACTCCATGGTGAGAGAAGCATTTGCAAATGGAATTGGTCCAAAATTGGGGAGGGGTCTTGGGTCAGCCAGCATAGTTCCGTCAGGAGCTGTGTATCTCCGGGCAGTTAGCTTAACCTCTCTGAGCTTCTTAGTGGTCATAACCAACAATTAGGGAAACCGTCCTGTGTACCAAGCACCCTTCTTATAACTTCCATATATTACTTAATGTCACAATAACTGCCCCCAAACGGGGGCTATCATTGGATCTATTTGATCACTGAGTAAACAGAAGCAGAGGGACACGTAAAACTTATTCTGGTCCCAAAATGGTCAGGCAGGATTTAAATCCTTAACACGCTCTGCCCTCTACCTCGTGAGGGTCATTTGACAGTTAAATCATGAAGTTTCAAGTCATCAATTCTGTGAATATTTCAAGCAAGTGGACACAAGTGCATTAAGATAGGTGCATTAAAAAAAATAAAAATCTCATAATCTAGAGCTTATTACATAATTTATTATCAGCATTACCAATGACATCAGTAATAACATTAGTGAACATTATCACTATCACTCACCTATTACTTTTCTCAAAAGAACTCTAAAATGTAAATATTTATTTCAAAGTTGCCCTAAGTGGCATCTCTGTGGCTCAGGGCTAAGTGTTCCAGCTGCTCCCTGATGACCCACACTGGGATGTGACAGGTTTAAATGAGATGCTCTGTGTAATACAGAGAAATAAAAACAACCAAGGAGCCCAGCTAATAGTGATCAATAAGTGGCAAATAAGATGCTCAAGGGATGATCACCTTTCTTTCACTGCTAATACAGAGGTGAGGGGCTCAAGATTTGGGGCTCAGGGTTCAGCATTGCTTGCAGTAGAAACTCCCTCCTGACATGTTTGTGTTAAACACACAGTTTGGGGAGCCCTCCCCGCCCAGATGGTCTGGGCAGGAACACGGGGTCTCCAGACCCAGTGGAGACGCAGCAGGAGAAGCACCATCCCTCAGCTCAGACCCCAGCTCTGCCGGGGTGGTGCTCAGGGCCCCTTCACCCCTGCCCTCCTCCTAGCACCCCATGGGGCCCTCCCTCCAGGTGGCAGACACAGACCTGGGGCACCCAGGGCTTCTCTGGCTTTTTCGGGTCCCTCCCCTGGTAAGCGCTTGAGCTGACACTTGAACTCAGCACCAGTTACCTCCAACGCCCCATGTCTGCCTGGTTCCCAAGGATCTGGGAACCCAGGACCAGGGCCCAAGCTGTCCTCAGGGATCCCTCCCAAACCCATTCTCATCAAGACAAAATAAAACTGCTCAAGGTCAGGTTTGGGAGTGGCTGCTTGGAGCCTGCTGGCTGGCGCACAGAGGGACGGCGGAAGAGGGACTTGAACATCGACTTGAACATCGGTTCAATAACAATGGTTCTTCTAACTCGATCCATCCCTGAATCCTCTGAAGCTACGGAGGATGGAAAGTTCCGGAAAGAATTCCATTCCCGTCACTCTACTCCAGGGTGGGGTGGACGTGTGGAAGAGATCTCACTGGGTGACAAGTGGGTGGAAGAGGCCACTCCGTGGCAGAGTTTGGGCACAGAGGTCTGGGGGTGGGGGGGAGGGTCTGGAAGCCACAAGGCCTTAGGAAGAGGTGAACTCTTCAGGGAAAGGCAGTGTGGACCACAGGACTGACCCTCTCCAGTGCGGAATGGGCTCTGAGGGTGACGGTCGGTCTCAGTCCCTGCAGGGGTCCCTGTAGCCCTTGGGAGCACATCCGAAGAGCCTGGGGTGGCCTTAAGTCATGAGGAACTCTGAAGACAAACAGCTCGGTGCCGTCCTCCTCCTCTGGGGTCATTTTTATTTTCAGAAACTCATAACCAGTTCCAGAAAGAACAAGCCCAGACAGGCAAGAGGCCCGGCAGCGCCCTGGACACACCAAAGGCCCAGCTGTCTCCAGTCACTTCCACACAGTGCGGGCTCAGTGCGCCTATCTGCTCCAGGGAGGGTGCGTCAGGATACAGAGGACAGAGTGACGCAGAGCCCCTCCAACGGCACTGGGGGGACAGCAGCAACCTGGCTTCTCTGGGAAGGCAGGAGTTCCAGAAGTTTCCTTTGCTTGAGTTGCAGACATGGCCCCCCGTCAGTCTGTTGGGTCCATCTTCAGCCACAAACTGGCAGAAACGACGCCGATGCTGGAGCTGTAGGAATCCAGCTTCCTAATTTTTTCCAATTCCAAATATTAAACAAACAAAAGAAGTATTAAAATAATTTGAACTTCAAAGATTCTTTCTAATTCCTAAGGACACAGTGAAATTAAATAAGAATCGGGCTCATCCCCCCCCCCCCCCCTC
>NW_025999926.1:5090280-5091198 GCF_001458135.2 Marmota marmota marmota
GAACGAACTAAGCGACTAGATCCCATGAACCCTGGGAACCGGGGGGGGGGGTTCCTGTTGTTTCACCCAAAGGTCTAAGGCCTCAAACACTGCATTTAACTACATCAAGATGCAACAGGATGAGTGAGTCCCAGCCTCAGCCACCTGGGACCCGGGCATTGTACACAGATTCCCTGATTTGGCCTTGAGGCTGTGCATTTCACTCAGCTCTTAAAATTTGGCTATGGATGCCTATAAAATCTGGTATATTGGTAGGACATCCTTTTATCAATTCTATTTACAGAAGCTCAGCAGCACATGATTTTGCGGTAAATTGGTATAAATAACACACCTGGGTCTTGCATTAAAAGAATATTCCCTGAGCCATTGAGCACCTACCAGTGGTGGGCTTTCCAGATGTTCTGCCCCTACCAGCCCCTCCACTGGCCGGGTCCACTGTCTGGCCGTCCTAATTCCCCCCACGTGTTCCTTCCAGTGTCTCCACAAATGGTATCCTGGGCTCTGGGTGGTCCCCCCTCACTTCTCTCAAACCTTTGCCAATTCCAATTTTTATAACTACAATTTAGGAATGAGTCTCTGTCTTCTCCTAAAAAGAATGACACGGATGGCATCAGATGATGGCCCAGAGCTACAGAAACCCGACAGGAAGTTTTCCTTCTGTTCTTCCCTTGGCCTGCGGATCCCTTCACATCTGTCCTGAAGCTCACAGCCAGGAGCACCTGAGTCTGAGGACGCCCCCTGAGATGGGCCACTGTCGCCTCCATTCCATCAAATTGGTTGCCCCCTGACAGAAGAGTTTTCTGTAGACAGACCCCGGGAGTCCTGAAGAGCCATTCCCCTGGGAAGTTGAATAAATCCCGCCTCCCAAGAAATGAGTGACAGGGAGGGAAGAAGGGACCAAGAGAGAGCCTGGGGGGG